>NC_089779.1:14277332-14287332 GCF_040412425.1 Macrobrachium rosenbergii
CCTCTAGCTTCAGTAGGATTTTAAGATCTGAGGGCGGACAGAAAAAGTGCGGACGGACAGACAAAACCGGCACAATAGTTTTCTTTTACAGAAAACTACAATGCAATGAAAAGACCTCCAAGATAATGATTAGTCAACCCACCAACGCACTCTAGAAAGCATTCGTGCCTGACAAACTAAAACGTGAATAAATGATGTAATTCTGTTCTACTTACTTCATTCATATCTAAACGATTCCTGAATGAATAACTGGGCAATGAATGAAATGACTTTGTGACATGGCACGACCAATTCTCAGAGTGTACAGAAATTACATCTTGATTTCAGCCATCTTTAAATAACAGCGTAAATAAATGAAAAAATTCTTTCTTATGACCTATATTCATCCGTCTTGCTAGCTTACAAAAAGCTATAGGATGCTGTAGTGCGTAATGAACAGTTACTGATGGTGAGAGAGAGAGAGAGAGAGAGAGAGCTAAAAATAAAGCTAGTTGGTGGTTAAGATTAAGCCGGCTTAACATTCAAGGGCGTCCAGTAAAAGTGGTAAAGGGGTAAAGGGGGTGGATGAAAAGAAATGCTAAGTGCATAAGTTTCACGTAAAAATAAATTAATACGTAAACAAGTAAATGGAAACAATGTTGCCATACGACTAAAATATACAAGAGAAATACAAATATAAATGACTATTAAAAAAAGGATTGGATTATAGAATTTACAGTTGGCCACTGGCCAAGGACTGGGATCTATGAGGTCATTCAGCGCTGAAACGGAAATTGACGGTAAGAAGGTTCGAAAGGTGTAACAGGAGGAAAATTTTGCAGTTGCACTGTGAAACAATTGGTAGAGAGGGTGGTAAGTCAGGTGGGAGAAAAAGAATATGAAAGGAGGTACAGTAAAAGGCATGAAAGAGGTTGCAGGTAGGGGCCGAAGGGACGCTGGAAAGAACTTTAAGTAATGCCTACGGTGCACCACGTGAGGTGCACTGACAGCACTATCCCCCTACGAGGATTAAAAAAAATGAAACAAACAAATAAATCTAATAGACAATTAAAAATACACATTAGAATTCATGGCAAAAATACGAAGAGTATCTGAGAATTAATTAAAAAAAAGATTAAACCAAAATATTTTTTTCTGTTATTTAATATTTTACACATTTTATTATATATTTTAAGCAGTAAACCCAATGATTATATTTTTCTGGAAACTATTTTTTTTTTGTGGTTGCTTGACAGCAATGAACACAATTTTTTTTTCTCAAACAATAATTACAATAACCGTATTAAACAAGAATTCCAATAACCCTATTACATTTCAATGCACATTAGAGATTTTTTCTTTATGTATTTCCCTCAATAGCCATCTGTCGTAAGCAAGTTTCCATTTTAAAAAGATTAACATTTCATGTCTTTTATACTTTTATATTCCTATCGATCCAAACTGAGTATATACACACACACACACACACACACACACACACATATATATATATATATATATATATATATATATATATATATATATATATATATATATTCAGTTTGATAGCTATATATATATATATATATATATATATATATATATATATATATATATATATATATATATATATAGCTATCCAAACTGAATATATATATATATATATATATATATATATATATATATATATATATATATATATATATATATATATATATATATATATATATCCTTCTAAAACAAAAAATAAAGGAGAAAGAAATACAGGTAACAGCTAAAGTGTTACACTCCTTCAATGTCTCACGCCTAAGACGTCCCAAATCCGGAGGTCATTGTAATGACAGGTCCCAGAGCAACATAATTTACATTACGCCAGTTCCGGAATCTCAAACGTCATCTGACAGGCATAAATACCGCGGGCGCCTTTACGGGCCCGTAATTCCGTAATGACAGTCCCCGTTCAGAACGAGTATCGTTCCCGTCTCATTTCCAATTTGGTCTCAATCCTCGTTTTTTTCCAGTTTGGAATCTTTCACGGCGCTGCTGCTAGGACATGACACGTCCGGCAACCCCACACCATCTGGAAATGCAGCCGTGATCCAACGTCGCCCAAGAAATGAAAAGAAGAAGAAGAAGAGAAAAGAAAACTTTCGCAATTTCGTCAGATTCTCTTCCTCTTCCTCCTCCTTCTCCTCCTCAGTCTTCCTCCTTCTCCTCCTCAGTCCTCCTCTTTCTCCTTCTCCTCAATCCTCACTCCTCAGTCCTTCTCCTTCTCCTCAATCCTCACTCCTCAGTCCTCCTCCTTCTCCTTCTCCTCCTCCTCACTCCTCAGTTCTCCTCCTCAGTCCTCCTTCTCCTTCTCCTCCTCCTCCTCCTCACTCCTCAGTCCTCCTTCCTCTCCTTCTCCTCCTCAGTCCTCCTTCTTCTCCCCCTCCTCACTCCCCAGTCCTCCTTCTTCTCCTTCTCCTCATCAGTCCTCCTCCTCAGTCTTCCTTCTCCTCCTCCTCCTCCTCAGTCCTCCTTCTCCTCACTCCCCAGTCCTCCTTCTTCTCCTTCTCCTCATCAGTCCTCCTCCTTAGTCTTCCTTCTCCTCTTCCTCCTCCTCCTCAGTCCTCCTTCTCCTCCTCCTCACTCCTCAGTCCTCCTCCTTCTCCTCTTCAGTCCTCAGTCCTCACTCTCCTCCCCCTTCTTCTCCTTCTCCTTCTCCTCCTCAGTCCCCACTCCTCCTTCTCCTTCTCCTCACTCCTCCTTTCCTCCGGAGTTACCGGCGAACCGAACCGTTTACTGTACTACCCGGTAAACCGGTAAACCCAGTCGGCGCTACTTGCAATAATCAACGCCGAAAAACCCACCGCCGGTAAGAGGCAGTACAGCGAAAACCATCATGTAATAATACCGAAGTCTTGCTTTTACATTCCTCCACCGTGATGATCTGTTACGCCGAAGTGGCAGTTTGGTTGTCTCTAATGGCAGGGTAGCCCCGGTTGTCTGATGGTTGGAAAATGCAGGGTATGTGTGTGTGTGTGTGTGTATGTGAGAGAGGAGGAGGAGGAGGAGGAGGTAGTAGGAAGCTGCTGCCCCATCTTGCAGAAAAGAGAGGTAGGGGCAAGTCTGGAAGGAGGAATATTTAAATCGAGGGGGATGCAGCAACAGCAAATTATGGGGGTGGGGGTGGGGGGGAATGGAGGGGGGGTGTCAGGTCTACCAGAAGGTGCAGCGGTTTACGGGAGGACGAAATGTACACTGGAAGAAGGCAAAGTAAAAGGACGTAGAGGCAAAATAAGTAAAAATAAGCGTGGAATTTGAAACTGGTGTTTTACTAAGCACCCGTAGGCTGAAGAAATGGGGATCCATATTTTCTCTTCAAATTACTTCCCTAAAATGGAAGACTGCAGTATTTGCAAAAATACAATACTGAGAAAAATGATAGATACTCCCTTGCCTTACTACTGATTTTGCAGATACTGCAAACGGGCCCCCCTAAATACTCGTGGAAAGCATTGAAGAATCATTCTGAAACTGCAGTAACTTGTGTATTAGTGTTTCACGGTCCCAATAGGTGACAGCATATCTCAAATTCGAAAATTTTGCAGATACTGCAGTTTTCCATTTTAGGGCAGCGTAGCTAGAATTTCAAAGTAACGATACTGTTTCTACTGCTACAATGCTACTAATAATGATTCTAAATACTATTTTACTAATAGTTATAGATGGTGCCACACCATTTTACCATAACAAATCAATCAGTCAATGCTTATCAATCGATAATTAATAATTTTACTGCTCTCTACTACTACTACTACTACTACTACTACTACTACTACTACTACTACTACTGCTGCTGCTGCTAATAATAATAATAATAATAATAATAATAATAATAATAATAATAATAATAATAATGACAGCAAATGAATACCCTCATATACAAGGAATTCTCTGTCAAATTATGATGATGAATAATTTTACTACTCTTTCTAATACTACTACTGCTACTACTACTACTACTACTACTACTACTACTACTACTACTACTACTACTACTACTACTACTATTATAATAATAATAATAATAATAATAATAATAATAATAATAATAATAATAATAATAATAATAATAATAGTAAAAGTAATAATAGTAAATGATTTCCCTCATATACAAGGAATTCTCCGTCAAATTACAAGACAGGACTTCAGGACGAGACGCCACGTCTGAAATATGGACGGAACTATAACGTATGCAGGTCGCGTGAGATAACGCGGCGTAATGAGATGCCAATACATGGAAATTACGACCTTAATCCTATACAACATCTCTAGGGGGTCGGACTATATATATAGTTTATAGATGATAGATGGGACTAGATATTAAAGAGAGGAAGTTATTTCAAAAATGAAAATTTGGTTAGGAAAACAAGAGTGCAAATTGGTGATTTATGTTGGGAAAAATAGTAAAAATAATATGTAATTATATATCATGAAGATTTTGGCCTGAAATAAGCTTGTTTTTCATAATGAGAAATAGATTAGGTCCTGACTTTTATTTTTCTGTATTCTCTCTCTCTCTCTCTCTCTCTCTCTCTCTCTCTCTCTCTCTAGGTTAAACTAGAATGAAACGGATTATTTGCAAAACATCAAACAGTGCACATCACATAACAGTTACGTTCTTGAGCGAATTCAAAATATAATGAAATCTACAGCGATTTACTCTACCAGGGTTAAACTAACAAATAAGTTAAACGAATTACCTGCAAAACTTATTAAACAGTACACATCACTTAACAACTGTGTTCTTCAGCCAATTAAAAATATAATGAAATTCACAACGATTTACTCTATCAAGGTTAAATTAATAAATAAGTTAAACGAATTACCTGCAAAACTTATCAAACAGTATACATCACATAACAGCTATGTTCTTCAGCGAATTAAAAATATAATGAAATCTACTGAGATTTAGCACTTCCAATAATTCTATTCATTCTCCCGGTTTTATTTTTTCAGGCCGTCCCTAATCTCTCCACCCAAAAAATAAATAAATAAACGAATGAATAAATAAACAAACAAACAAATAAGTAAATAAATAAATATAAAACCAGATAAATAAATACATAATAAATAAATACATAAACTTCCCAGTCACAGAAAGAAGACGCCCTCAGTTACACACAGGGTGCAGGCAACAGCCGTTCCTGGTGCAATGCAATTTCCACATTTGGCGAAATTGATTCAAATGTTCCAGTCCTTGTTCCTAATAACGTAATTACGGGTTGTGCTTCAGGTCCACTTGTTCCTGATCTCTATCGTTGCTGGCCCGGACAGAGCGATGTTGCCGGACTGACCGTCCGCGTCGCTAACCGGTGTGCGCGTGCGCACAGTTCTGTAGTCCGGCATAAGCGACCGCTCTGAGCTGTTTGCGAATGATCGAATACTTGTGTTATATATGTATATGCATATATATACATATATATTATATATATCAATGTATATATATATATATATATATGTATGTATATATAAAATTATATATAAATTATATAAAGATAAATATATATACAGATATATATATATATATATATATATATATATATATATATATATATATATATATATATATATATATATATATATATATATATATATCTGTATATATATTTATCTGTATATAATTTATATATAATTTTATATATACATACATATATATATATATATATATATATATATATATATATATATATATATATATATATATATATATATGTATACTACGCTTCTGAGTGTACGTTCTTGTATACAAGCTATAATGCATACAAATTCATACAATGCGGTATGTTTGTGTTACGTTCTGGTCTAGATATGTGCATTAAAATACACACAGCAATACCCATTCATGTACGTGTTCAAATGCACACAAACATAAAGTAGTAATGTGTGGTTTTATTTGATCTAATAATGAACACTGTTTGCTTATGTTTGTGTGTACACTAAGCTGCTTCAAATCAATACAGTGCAATAAGTTACACAATACAATCACGTAGAAAATAAACGTGCCAACTGTACGAATTTGTGACATATATTACAGACAGACACATCACACTTAATTACCATATATTACTTTATAACCTAATGTGGGAGTGTCATATGTTTATTAATGTGTGCGTTTGTGTACACGTGTATGTTGTATATATTGTATATCCTTGCGCAGTTATACTTTCACCTGATACCTTAGGTAAAGGCCTCGTAGGGGGTAATGCAGTCAGTGCACCTCATGTGGTGCACTGCAGGCATTACTGAAGGTTCTTTGCGGCGTTCCTTCGGCCCCTAGCTGCAACCTCTTTCATTCCTTTTACTGTACCTCCGTTCTTATTCGCTTTCTTCCATCTCCTAATGATTGCTTCATGGTGCAGCTGCGAGATTTTCCTCCTGTTACACCTTTCAAACCTTCTTATCGTCAGTTATCCGTTTCAGAGCTCAATGACCTAACAGGTCCCAGCGCTTGGCCTCTTGCCTAAAGTCTATATTCCAATTTTAAGGTACTGGATGAGAAATGTTCGTTCCAAAAGGTAAATAAACAGTAAAGAACCATATAATTATAATAATATATAAAAATAAATACCCCCACCTCCTTCGGCAAACAAAACACATACATAATCCTTGAAGCCCTAAACTCAGGAAAGAGGGCGGGGTCAAGAAGCCCTTGGCAGTGGCACTTTATTCCCATCATCCCTCCCCCCTACCCCACCCCCTTTCACCAAAAAAAAAAAAAAAAAAACCTTGTTCATTGAGAGACCTCCTAATGAGCCCATTCACTGTGGGTGCCTTAATCCCCAAACATATGTGTTCAACGTGGCTGCTCTGTGGAGGCAAAAGGATTCGCTAATCCCCAACAAACAGGCTTACGGTCGAGAGGGATTAATTCCATATTATGGACGTAACGTATTCGTCTAGAGGAGAGAGAGAGAGAGAGAGAGAGAGAGAGAGAGAGAGAGAGAGAGAGAGAGAGAGAGAGAGAGAGAGAGAGAGAATAATAATGAAGCTGCAAAGTGAGGAACAGAAGAGCTTGTAATTGCGAGAAGAGAGAGAGAGAGAGAGAGAGAGAGAGAGAGAGAGAGAGAGAGAGAGAGAGAGAGAGAGAGAAAGGATATTAAAGCGGTGAACTGAGGAACAGAGGAACTTGCAACTGTGAAAAAGGAGAGAGAGAGAGAGAGAGAGAGAGAGAGAGAGAGAGAGAGAGAGAGAGAGAGAGAGAGAGAGAGGATAATCAAGCGGTGAACTGAGGACTTGCGAGAGGAAACAGATCACTAAACAAAATTCAAGACGGAAAGAAGGGAGAAACGCGAGAGATAAAAGGCCTCTGCTTTCCATTATTCCTATAACAATAATCTTCCTTCAGCATTTACCTCGGCGTCGGTGACCCTCGTAGTTGTGACGCCAGATAACCCACAATTAATCAATCAATCAGCATTTACCTTTAGTCCAACGAAGGAGTAACCCCACCAGGTGTCAGCTTTCTGATTCTTGGTAATAGAGCTATCCAGAAAGTAAGAGGGATGAGTTGAATTAAATATAGAATTCAGGCCGCCAAAGACTGGGACCTATGAGGCCATTCAGCGCTGAAACGGAAACTGACAGTAAAAGGGTTGAAAGGTGTAACAGGAGGAAAAGATCGCAGTTGCAATATGGAAAGTAAGATGGAAGAAAGAGAATATGAAAGGAGGTACAGTAAAAGGAACGAAAATGGTTGCAGCTAGGCACGCTGCAAAGAACCTTAAGTAATGCCTACAGTGCACTGCATGAGGTGCACTGACGGCACTATCCCCCTGCGGTGATAAAAGAGATGAAGTACAAGAACCTAAGGTGGATATGAAGAGAAAACCCCACAGTTGCGCTAAGATTGAACAGTTTGAGGAGCTGAACAGCAAGAATGAAGAGAGGAAGACGGAATGGAAGGGAAAGGGTAAAATTTCTGGGCAGCTTGGTGCCAGAGAGACACTGAAAACACCCATCAGCAGTGAATGTCTTTCACTTTAATCTACAGTAACAAGAAACAGGAGATCAGCACCTGCCTTATGAGCCTACAGAGGCCCGGGCGGACTTTAACTTTAACATTCTTCTCTGAAGTTGAAAAGACCCACAAGCTTTGCTATTTTCACAACAAAACCATATATATATATATATATATATATATATATATATATATATATATATATATACATATATATATATATCTCTCACTATATATTTTTTACAAACTTCAGTAACCCTGAACAGGATAGAAGATTGTGATCAAACTTATATATTTTTGCTGTGTAAACAGTATTTGTATCAGTTCTGCAGAAAGTTGTCAATCAACATAAAAGTTTTGTTGAGTCATCACCTTTATCCGTATTACAGAAACTTGTTACTCGAAATATATAGCTTTTTCCTGTAAAAAAGTGTTTTTATGGACCCTTGAGTAATGCCTACTGTGCACCACATGAGGTTCGCTGAAGGCGTTACGCCCATAAGAGAAGCAATAATTTAGGGGGATGAAGTTGCTAGCCCCTACTCTTCTCCACTCTAGTTACGGTCCATCAACTCAAAAGCGATACGGTATTTAATATTTTATACTAGAATGTTCTAGACAACAGAGATCAATATTCCCATTATTAATTCACATACCTTTGATGAACATATACTCATTGATTCTACATATTTTCTTTATTATTTTTTCTGATTTATTAATTTTTTTTAAAAACGGGATTTAATGGAAAAGTGTAACCGTGCCACATTTACGTTTATTTACAAAAATAATGGATTTTTCAATTGTACAAAATCACACTTCTCCGTTTCCTTTCTCCCATCTCTGATCTCGCTACAGAACTGAAGAAAAAAAAAAATAAAAATAAACAACGAAATAAACGGGATATTCCAATCAACGTTCCATTACCAACAATTATTGCAAATGATTATCGCAGGGCGCTGCGTGTTCCATTTTCCAGAGAAAAAGAACCACTTGAGAGAGAGAGAGAGAGAGAGAGAGAGAGAGAGAGAGAGAGAGAGAGAGAGAGAGAGAGAGAGACGCAAAACTGGAGATCAACAATCCAGAGAGATATTAACACATAGCACCAAAGAGAGAAGAGAGAGAGAGAGAGAGAGAGAGAGAGAGAGAGAGAGAGGAACATAAAAAACATAAAATGAATATTTAGGGGAGAAATAAATGAACAAACATGGTTCATAAAGAGAAAGAGCGAGCAATAACATCTTTCATGCAAGGAGGGAAAACTCCTTTAATGGTGTTCTGGAGAGAGAGAGAGAGAGAGAGAGAGAGAGAGAGAGAGAGAGAGAGAGAGCCTGCTGCTGCAGGATTATGAACAGGGTTAGCAAACCAGAATTAATGACAACTCGAGCATTGCTGAAACAGTTCCCTCGTGCAATAAAGGAACGCATTACGCTAAACGAAAAAAAAGGCAAATTCCTAAAAGAACCTGGCTAAAAGCACGGCGACTGCACACACGCAAAGTTGGCCAACACAGGCTCATGTTTATTTGAGTCGACTCCACACAAACACGCGTCGAGAGTGATTTTTTATTTATTTATTTTTTTTTTTAACTCAGCGACAGTTGTTGAGAGTCTACTTAAAATTAGGTAGTTGGATTTTATACATCACTTACATAATTGGTAAAAGTAAGCAGCAGTTGATATGATTTAATGTAATACATACCAACTTACTATAGGCCAGGCGCTGGGACTTATGAGGTCATTTAGAGCTGAAACGAAAACTGCTAGTCGAAAGGTTTGCAGTTGCACTATGAAATAAATGTTAGGAGAGGGTGGAAAGTAAGATGGAAGAAAGAGAATATGAACAGAGTTCCAGTAAAAGGAATGAAAGGGGTTCCAGCTAGGGGCTGGAGGGACGCTGCAAAGAACCTTAAGTAATGCATACAGTGCACCGCATGACGTGCACTGACGGCGCCATCCACCTACGGGGAAGCTTATTATAGGAAAGATAGAGTAACATACCCAAACCCCTGACCTTTAG
>NC_089779.1:14292332-14312332 GCF_040412425.1 Macrobrachium rosenbergii
TCGACGGGAGGGGGATAGGCATAGGGTACCTTTAAGCATAGTATATTGTCATTATTATTACCTACACATAATTTGATACCAGTACGGAAATGTAACTAAATTTCAGAAGAAATCCATTGAACTTTATCATTACTGTTATCACCCGCATTGTTGTCATAATCATCAGCAATACCAGTAGCATCAGCAGCAAAAGAAAAAGCAGTAGTCAAGAGCTGCAACACAAAACAGCAGTAGTCAACTGCAGCAAAAGAAACAGCAGTAGTCAAGAACTGCAAAAGAAACAGCAGCAAATGAAACAGCAGTATCAACAGCAGCAAAAGAAACAGCTGTAGCCAACAGCAGCAAAAGAAACAGCAGTAGTCGACAGCAGCAAAAGAAACAGCGGCAGTCAGCCAACGTTGGTCCAAAAGCCCTTCCTGGGGAACCCCACCGGGCGAGCTTTTAAGAGAGAGAGAGACTCCATTACAAAGCATTCCTTCATTTCTTCCTTATTGCGAAGTGCAGTAGAAAATCCCTATTTAGTGCCAGACTTTGTGCATAGCTGTGAACGAGAACCTCGCGTGCTTGCTGGCCTGTAATACAACCCAGCCAGCCAGTAATGAAAGTATAAATGATGGATTACATTAATCTGGGGATACCACCAACCGCTCTACGCCAGGCAACACAGTAAGAGGCGGGTCCCGTCCCCCAACCCAGCCCTTTCTAGAGGGTGTGGAGGTGGGGGAGGGGAAGGGGCGGGGGGTATTCGGTTTCTTCGATAACGTCGTTATGGGAAGATTCTGTTTACTAAGTGCGTCAGTACTGAATGACCCTGTTCCTTAGATACGAAGCTAGGGGAAGATTCTGCTTGCATGGTATTATTATTATTATTATTATTATTATTCAGAAAATGAACCCTATTTATATGAAACAAGCCCACAGGGACCACTGACTTGAAATTCGACCTGCCAAAGAACTTGGTGTTCATTAGAAATAAGTAACAGAAGATAATGGGAAATACAGAAAGAAAGAGGAGGTCACTTACTGAAAAGACAAAATAAATCTACAAATAAATAGATAAAAATTTAAGTAAATGATTAAAATACAAGAAGAATTGTATCAGAGTACGTTACTATGGAATGACCTTTAGTGAATGTATGTCTGTACGAAAGTCAGGCATGAAATGTTTAATTTCTTACCATTCCTCCAGAACCACTGGATCAGCTTCAAACAAACCTGAACAATTAAGAAATAGTGAAAATACGTGGGGACATTTAAAACTATTTTCCTCTTGAATTACGGACAAACATTAAGAAAAAATATGAGTAACCTTTATGTAGTGTGGATTCAAACAGTAGCCCAAAGTTTTGAAAAAGAATATTTGGAGAAAAGCGTCAAAAATCTTCTCGAGAACAACATGGCTACGGTTTGTCAAATTTATATACAATCATCCTCATTAAGAAGAAGAAGATCCTCATTTTAGTGTAGATTTCAATTTGTTCAAGCCACAATAGGGATCCATGGGCTACTTTGGGATGATTATTGGATGAATCTTTTCCTAGACAGTCACTACGGGAAGATTCTGCCTCTTTCAAAATCTTAAATAAAACATCATGGAAAGATAAATTCCTTCAACAAATCATCATGGGAAGATTCATGGAAGATAATTTCTTCAATAAATCATCACGGGAAGATTCACGGAAGATAATTTCTTCAATAAATCATCACAGGAAGAGCTGGTTTCCTCCGTCCGTATTTATCAGAACTTCTCCTCCAGAAGGTCGTTACAGGAAAGCTGTTCCTTTGGTACGTGGTAATTCTGTTTATTTTTTATGTCCCTATGGGAGGCTATTTTCTCTGGTACGCCACTGTGGGAAGAACTCGAAGTTTCCTTTCCTCTTTGGGAAAATTTATTAGGAAACAAAGTTTTGAATAGCTACAGAAAAACAAAGTGAAGAGTATAAATCTATCGGATAGAATTATTATTATTATTATTATTATTATTATTATTATTATTATTATTATTATTATTATTATTATTATTACGCAAAGGAATTTAACTTCCGTTTTAACCCGGACTGATTTTTTCCTCTTTTAGTCGAAACAATTAAAGATATGAGTATCGAGTTATCGGAAAGCGTTACTAAAATGCTGACATTATTATTATTATTATTATTATTATTATTATTATTATTATTATTATTATTATTATTATTATTGTGTGTATTATTATTAAGCATACATTATTCGTCCCACGGAAATTTGTACTCATGGCATATGTCCGTCTTGGGAAAAGCTTCAGGATTAGTACCAGTAAATCAACCATTATACCTATCTATCTATCTATCTATCTATACATATAGATAGATAGATAGATAGATAGATAGATAGATAGATAGATAGACAGATAGATATATACACCTCTATTGGGGATGGCTTATGTTCAAAGAAACATTTGTTCTATTTTCAAAAATTTAAATTGATAAAGACCCAATCTGAATAAAAAAATAAATCTATTGTAAATCAGTAAAGCAGAATACCCACGGACGGACAAGCGCTTCTGAAACAGGGCGTAGTGTAGAATCTTCATGGTTAAATATATGGACTTATTACAGCTTAAAATATATTACCGAAAATTTCACGCTTGAAGATCCCATTACCAACTATGCTAAAATTAGCAATACCGTTTATACCCCCGGTCTATCGCTCAGGGGCATCTAAGTAATTAACCAATCTATCTGTCCGCTAACATTAAAGTGTTTACCTTGCCCATAACTTCTGAACTATACGAGATGCAGACTTTGTTTTTGGAGAGCCCATTCCACTTAAGAATCCGATGAGGGGAGTGAGGTCAAGGTCAAGGTCGTTACGTATAGGTCAGAGGTCAAATACGAATTTGCCAGAGCTAGGATATCGCATTCAGAAACTCATTTATTTTCTCACTATGGACAAACAAGTAGGTTTAGTCCACAACTGGGAAACAGTGTTAGCTTAGTTCTATACGGCTTGGACAATTATTTTCAGTTTAGCGAAAACAATAGAGGAATTCTGCTCGTCAACTATAACCCTAATAGCATCTTTCTATGTCAGTGTTTACAAGCTTACTAATTATATTTTAGATCCATCGCCATTCTGGGTAAAAGCGTTGTGTCTGCCAACTCTAACAGCGAGTGAAACCGGCCAACGGCCAAGGTTTATCATTATTATAACAGGTAATAATATAAGCTATGCAACCTTTCCCAAAGTAATTATGTGCAAAACTGCAAACATTCAGAATGATATTGCGAATATGAAACGTATCAAAACAAGGAATTTTGTACGTACAAGTCTGTATGCATATCGTATGAAATATGACTCTCTCTCTCTCTCTCTCTCTCTCTCTCTCTCTCTCTCTCTCTCTCTCTCATCTACTAATTCTTCTTCCTCCTGCACAGTCTTATTTCAGGGACATTCATTTCTAAACCCTCTCCTAAACATGTTTGCCCGCCCGAAAACCTGCAATCTGTTTCCCGCAAAGAACAAAAAAAAAAAAAAAACATATCTATAAAAATGACAGAAAAAGGCGCAAGTAAGAATTCCGAGCCGTAATTACTCGTATTCCCTTACATACGAATAACGGACAAGCAATTACCTGTCTCTGTCACAGTACGAAAATATAATATTCAAGGCAAATATCGCCACGGGATGCAATTATCGCCATGCAGCGGAATCGCAATGTAGATAAAACAAGCATCAAAAGGAAAGGAAATATTTTACATATCATTAATTAGAGGGTCCGTTTGGCGTCTCGCGTGTTCGGGGAGAGAGGTTATAAAGCGAAGGAAAAATTAAGTCAAAAATAAAAGGAAGTAGAAGAATGACAGATGAAAATTGTCATGCATGCTTAGCACCGAGAGAGAGAGAGAGAGAGAGAGAGAGAGAGAGAGAGAGAGAGAGAGAGAGAGAGAGAGAGAGAAACTAAATGAAAAATATCAGGAAGGAAAGAGGGTGAAAACTGTCATGCATGTAGCACCAAGCACCAAGAGAGAGAGAGAGAGAGAGAGAGAGTAAATAAAAATATAGAGGAAGTAAATAAAAATATAAGGTGAAAATTTTTACGCATATAGTATTCCTTCTTTATCACATAGTTTATTGATTCAAATTTATCCCAGTTAAATACCATCCTATTTACCTCTGCCCGTTTATATATATTGTTTAGGTCTCTTTGTAGTGAGTTCTATCTTCATCACAAGTAATCTCTCTACTTATTCTTTGTCATCACTGAAACTTCTCACTGCAGGTCCTTAACATTACTGTCTATGTCTGCAATCATAATCACAAACAAGCAATGCAGCTAACACCGTACCTTGTGGTACACCGGATATTACCATGCTTCATCCGATTTCTTGTTATTAGCAATCACTATCTGTTTTCTGTTTGCAAAAATTCTTTTATCCATCTTCTACTTTCTCCACAATGTTATGTTTTCTCATTTTTTCGCTAATATATTATGGTCTACCCTGTCAAAGCTTTTTGCAAAGTCTAGATAAACCACATCTGTATCTTTTTCGTTTTATCATATTTTTATATATGCTTTCATGGTAGACTAACAGTTGGGTTTGTGTACTTATTCCGTGTACAAAACCATGTTTCCTATATTAAACAAACTATTTTCATTAAATGTTTCATTATATATTTTCATTACCCTTTCGTAAACTTTCATAATATGAGATGTCAGACTCACAGGCCTATAATTACTTGCCTCTAGTCTTGATCCACCTTTGAAAGTTGGGTAATATATGTTAATTTATGCTCATCATAAATCTTGCCTGTAACTATACTTTGTCCTAATAATATTGCAGACTGCGAATGAATGAACCACTTTCTTTAACAAAATGGCAGGTACACCATCTGGTCCTGCTGCTGATCATTTTAATCTCATTAATAGCATGCACAATATCGGCCAGTAATATCTATGTCGATAAACATTCACCTATTTTCATCTCTTATTTCTGTATCACTATCTTCAATATCAATTCTAGAGTGTAAATTCACTCTTATATCTTTCTGCTAAAATGTTACATATTTCCTTTTTCATTGTTAATCTCCCTTCAATTCTTAGAGGGCCTATTTCTACTCTTATTTTATTCATCTATTTTGCATATGAGTAAAAATTTTGGGGTTTACTTGATATTTTGTAGGGTCCCTTTCTTCCTAGGTCCTGATTTTCTTTTTCTTTTGACTGTATACTCTTTTGTTCTGCATTTTCTATCTTACTTTTTAGCTCCATCACTTTCCATGCATTCTTTTCTTTTGCAATACCTTTTCTCCACTTTCTGATTTTCTGGAACAAGATCCTTCTGTCTCTTGGTATGCGTGACTGATGTTTACTTTTCTTCTTCGGTATATATTTTTCCACTGTTTCCTCTAATAATTTATATAATATATCCGTATTTACTTGTATATTATCACTTACGAATATGTTTTCCCAGTCTCTGTTTAATTCTTCATTTATTTTTGACCAATTTATATATTCATTATATAAATTACTATTACTATAGAAATAAAAATATGAGAACAGAAAGAAGAAAAACAGAAATTAACTTAACCAACATTACCACCAACATAAAAGTGTAGAGAGAGTAGAGAGAGAGACCAACATAAAGCTAGTTTAGCCTTCCTGAACGACCACGAGGAGTTTTAAATCCAGGTGCTTAAAGTAACAGCTTTAAAACAATAAAGAATAAAAAAAAACCCACTGAAATAAAGCCTTGCTTTATCTTCTTCCCACTCCCCTTAAAAAAAAAACTAAATTATGCAAACCCAATAAAAAGGAACCGACAGACACAACAAAGAAAACGAGGGTGGGTGGGAAACGAAAGAGAATAAGAGAGAAAGAGAGGAAAAACGTAGAAAACGGGGAAAAAGCGCAGACCGGGAGCGCAGGAGTGTAATGGCGATGTGTTCCTTTCCTCATTAGAACGTTCTTGGAAAATATAAAGTAGAGTACGGTAATAACAGGAGCGCCCCTTCACCATAACGGCAAAGGCGAAAGGGGGCGTTATCGCGTTATTGTTATCCTTGCCTGGTTGCTTGAAGAAACTCTCTCTCTCTCTCTCTCTCTCTCTCTCTCTCTCTCTCTCTCTCTCTCACGGGCATTTTGAGACGGTTCTTTGTCATGCACAATTACATCACACTGGGGCGTTGTTCCTTGGAACAATTTGTTTTTGTCAAACTCTCTCTCTCTCTCTCTCTCTCTCTCTCTCTCTCTCTCTCTCTCTCTCTCACGGGCATTTTGAGATAGTTCTTTATCAAGCACAATCACAACACCGGGGCGTTGTTTCTTGCAGGAATTTTATTTTTGAAAAACTCTCTCTCTCTCTCTCTCTCTCTCTCTCTCTCTCTCTCTCTCTCTCTCTCTCTCTCTCTCTCTCTCACGGGCATTTTGAGACAGTTCTTTGTCAAGCACAAGCACATAACATCGGGACGTTGTTTCTTGCAGGAATTTATTTTTGCCACTCTCTCTCTCTCTCTCTCTCTCTCTCTCTCTCTCTCTCTCTCTCTCTCTCTCTCTAGACGCGAGAGTCTTTTAATGGTTCTGCCCGCGATGGTTTTTTTATTCAGCTTCATTTCAACAATGGAAAAATCCCGTGTGTTTCTGGAAGGCTATATCGTTCCAAGCAAGTTCCAGCTTATTGAAAATCTCTCTCTCTCTCTCTCTCTCTCTCTCTCTCTCTCTCTCTCTCTCTCTCTCTCTCTCTCTCAAATTTCGAAACAAATCCTTTTTAAGCATAATACCTTAAAGCCTTATACAAACATATTACTTATTATAAAACAATTCTTTCTCTCTCTCTCTCTCTCTCTCTCTCTCTCTCTCTCTCTCTCTTACCACACATATATACAAACATACATAGACAAACGCACAAATACACACACGCACACATGGAGACAAAAGTTACTAAAATAATTCTCCCCTCTCGTTTTCTCACAAGCACTCACATACACAAGCACATCATCAAACATGCTTTAGCATAAACCCTCCTCTCTCTCTCTCTCTCTCTCTCTCTCTCTCTCTCTCTTTTCTCTCTCTCTCTCTCTCTCTCTCTCTCTCTCTCTCTCTCTCTCAAAATACACTTATTCATAAATACATACATGCATTTACATAATTATTCTAAAACAACTCTCTCTCTCTCTCTCTCTCTCTCTCTCTCTCTCTCTCTCTCTCTCTCTCTCTCTCTCTCTCTAATAAATCTCTCTCTCTCTCTCTCTCTCTCTCTAATAAACCAGTCTTAAACAAACACTTATGCAAAAATACATGCAAATATTATATAGTTTTTCTGAAACAACTTTCTCTCTCTCTCTCTCTCTCTCTCTCTCTCTCTCACACACACACTAACAAGCACGTACACTAACAAGCAAGCACATCAAACACACACACATACAAACGACTTCAGAGGAAGAAGAATCAGAGAGCACCGTCAATCAAGCAAAACTAAGCATACGTTTCTTCTGCCTGCCACACGTGCATTAAGTCAAAAGGATCTCCACATTAAAATACGAGAGGGGTGACGGACCGGAGAACACGTTCCAAACGACTCTTGTCTCAAACTCAACGTAGGGGGGGAAGCTGCGACCGATGGTATTTACGTCAGCAGTAGCAATGAACGAAAGGAATGAATAAAGAAATAAAAAATAATGGGATGTATTACTGGGAATGCAGTTGAATCGGGTACTGGATATTGCTTCTATAAAGAAATGAAAAATAAATGGGATACATTACTGGGAATGTAGTTGAACCGGGTACTGGTAGAGCGAGTGTGGGACGAATGAAGGCAAAATGAAAAATGAGTGAAAATGGATAAAAGATGAATAAGAATGAATGGAAATGGATTAAAATACATATGAAATGAATGAAAATGGACAAAAAATCAATGGAAAATGAATAAAAAATAAATGAAAGTTAATGAAAAATAAATTAAAAATGAAAAAAAATAAATGAAAATCAATAAAAGATAAATTAAAGAAATGAAAAAATATGCTTTCTTTGTTCTCAGAATTGAGAGAGACAAAATGATGTAAAAAAAGAATTGTCTCGTCTATGAAAGTAAGCTAAGAAAATACTCATACATATAAAATGATTATGGGAAGAATCAGGACAAAACGGAAAATGAATAAAAAATAAATAAAACAAATTTTTCAAATATGTTCTTTGATCTCAAGAGGGAGAGAGGAAGGAAATAATTCTAAAAAAGAATTGTCTCTGTTATGGAAATAAGCTAAAAAAAAAAAGCTTACAAAAACGAACAAATTTTCTTTTACGAAAACAAATAAAAAAAAATTAAATCACACCTTAACCCTAGTCCTTCGTGAGCAACTTGAAAAGAGACGAAGAGGTTACTAAGGGGGAGAAGAATAAAGAGAGAGAAAAGCAAAGGGAAAACGACAGAGAGAAAGAGAATAAAAGAGTAAACCTGGAAAAAGGAGCGCTTGGAAAAGATGTTACTCCAATTACAGCCGAGAGCACAGCACAGAGAAAACAATTAACAGCATTCATTTACTGCCGGCATATGCGACCCCTGTACCGTGGGGAGGAAAGAAAGAAGAAGAAGAAGAAGAAGAAGAAGAAGAAGAAGAGAAGAAGAAGAAGAAGAAGAAAGGGTAATTCCAGCCTTTTCACTTGCCCATAATTTCCACGTTAATTACAAACGATGCATTCACTGCATCTCTCGCTACTGTCAGTATTGTTTGCGACTGGGAATGCACGGCGCATTCCCGTACTTTGAAATGGAATGGTTAGGAATATAGAAGGGGGAATGGGATGGAAGGTCTTCTTTGAAATGGAATGGTTAGGAATATAGAAGGGGGAATTGGATGGAAGGTCTTCTTTGAAATGGAATGGTTAGGAATATAGAAGGGGGAATGTGATGGAAGGTCTTCTTTTAAATGGAATGGTTAGGAATATAGAAGGGGGAATGTAGTGGAAAGTCTTCTTTGAAATGGAATGGTTATGAATATAGAAGGGGGAATGGGATGGAAGATCTTCTTTGAAATGGAATGGTTAGGAATATAGAAGGGGGAATGGGATGGAAGGTCTTCTTTGAAATGGAACGGTTAGTAATATAAAAGCAGAATGGGATGGAAGGGCTTCTTTGAAATAGAATGGTTAGGAATATAAAAGAGGTAATGGGATGGAAGGTCTTCTTTGAAATGGAATGGTTAGGAATATAGAAGGGGGAATGGGATAGGTCTTGAATTGTGTGTTGACAATAAAGACATTTTTAACGTACCCTAATGACAACGTGGTGTTTACATGTACAGAAAAACAAAAAGATAACTTTAATTTTCAGATGATTATTAATTCACACCAATCACAAACAAATGTATTTTTACCTATTTCCCATTTTCAGAAAAATATTATCAAAATAATCTTAGGACCTTCAGTTGAAAAAATGAACAACTAAATTCAGAAAAAATATCAAAATAATCATAGGACCTTCAACTGAAAAAATGAACAACCAAAATGTGCCAGGAAAGATAGAAATGACGTTAAACGTGCGCTTACAAACAATCCCCCTTCCCTTTTCAAGCAGATATGCTTCTTATCCCCTGGCAGAAAAAAAAACTCACACAGCCACTCACAAACTAACACACAAACACAAACACAATTGCTTCGCGCCGTGGCGCTGCTGTTAAGAGGGTCGTTCTGTGAAAATCGTTTTCCTCACTTTGCGAAACGCTGTTGTTCATGATCGCGCACTGCTTCCCCCACCTGGGAATAAATGGCTCCTTATTTCTCTGGCGTTCTTGAAAACATTCACAGAATTCAAATTACTCCTGAGAATTTTATCGCGAGGCGAACAATATTTTAATTCCAATTTATCGGGGCGAAAACGTTAAATGAAGTCTTGTCCTGCAGTCTTCTAAATTCAGACCAGCTGCGTGAAAGGAATAGAGAAGTGAAACTTCAAATACTGAATTTATACTTGCTACAAAAAATATCCATTGACAATAAAGAAGACCATATCTAAGTCTTGAACCAGTAAAGAATGCGCCGAAGTTTTTTCGGGGCAATCGAGTTTTCTGTATAGCTTATAATCGAGGCCACCGAAAACAGAACTATCTTTCGGTGGTGGCCTGTCCTATATCGTTGCCAGACGCACGATTATAGCTAACTTTAACCTAAAATAAAATAAAAACACTAAGGCTAGAGGGCTGCAATTTGGTATGTTTGATGATTGGAGGGTGGATGCTCAACATACCAATTTGCAGCCCTCTAGCCTTAGTAGTTTTTAAGATCTGAGGGCGGACAGAAAAAGTGCGGACAAACAGACAAAGCCGGCACAATAGTTTTCTTTTCAGAAAACTAAAAAGTCTTAATTCTATTTCCCACTAACCTACACCCTAGAAGAATTGTGATAAGCGAGAAGATATTCTATTCTTACTCCGAATTAAGGAATAATATCTATTCCTCCAATCCCATTCAAGGTTAAGGCCCAGTGGTTGAAGGTTGAAGAGTTACTCCGTTTTTTCTCCGGCGACCGTTCCCACTCCACAGGGGAGTCGTAGCATGCCAAGATCTACTCCATGCAAAGTCGTGGTATATGGACTGCTACTTTGTGGAAGTAGTGACGTGCGGATACCTCTCTACTCTTCCCACTCCCCGGGAAAGTTAGGAAACTTGTGGGATGGGGAATGGCTAATCCACTCTTCCTACTCCACAGGAAAGTTAGGAAGTTGTGGGACAAGGGATGACTACTCCAGTCT
Organism: Macrobrachium rosenbergii; assembly: GCF_040412425.1. NCBI lineage: Eukaryota > Metazoa > Arthropoda > Malacostraca > Decapoda > Palaemonidae > Macrobrachium > Macrobrachium rosenbergii. The sequence goes on from NC_089779.1 coordinate 14,303,055, forward strand.
TCCCACTGCACAGGAAAGTTAGAAAAGTTGTGGGGCAAAGGATGACCACTCCGGCCTTCCTACTCCATAAGAAAGTTAGGTAAGATGTGGTGTGGGGATTACTCCGACCTTCCCATTCCATAGGAAAGTTATTAAATTGGTGGGAAGGGGATGATTACTCCGGTCTTCCCACTCCACACGAAAGTTAGGAAAGTTGTGCGATGGGGGTGACTACTCCAGTCTTCCTACTTCACAGGAAAGTTAGCAATGTTTTGGGACGGGGAAAACTACTCCGATCATCACACTCCATGGCAAAGTTATGAAGTTGTGGGACAAGGATGAATACTCCAGTCTTCCCACTCCACAGGAAAGACAGGGACGGGGATGATCACTCCGATCTTCCCACTCCACAGGAAAGTTAAGAAAGTTGTGGAACGAGGATAACTACCCCATTCTTCTTTCGCCACAGGACTCCGATCTTCCCACTCCATAGGCAAGTTACGAAAGTTGTGGGACGGGGATATCTACTCCGTTCTTCCTACTCCACAGGAAAGAAAAGTCATGACGAGCAGACAGCTACTCCGCCTTGCGGAGGTCGACTAAAAACGTAAGGCCCCTTGATCCGGAGACCCTGTCCGCCCATCTCCCCTCGATCTTCCCCGAATTCTTCCCACGGTTAAACTCCTCTACATACGCACCCGGGAAAGTCGATTTACGAACGGCTCGTCATTATCGCCGTAATTCGAAGTCATTAATTAACCGCGTAGTTTATGACAGCAAAGGGTCGATGGAAGTTTTGGGGGAAAAGGTGAGTGACGGACGAAAATTCCGACGGTCTTCCAGGAATTCCTCTCGGTAAATCATGTCTGGTGTTACGGGAATGAAACGATGAAAGATGAGAACGGAGAAGAAGAAAAAGAAGAAGACTAAAACTCCGTCAGAATGGGGTGGCTGAGAGAGAGAGAGAGAGAGAGAGAGAGAGAGAGAGAGAATCTGTGTTTGTTAAGTTCTCTTTCAAGACAGCAAGAGGAAAGTGGATGGGCTCATTCAACGTCTGCATGTCACCCTTTTTACGAGAGAGAGAGAGAGAGAGAGAGAGAGAGAGAGAGAGAGAGAGAGAGAGAGAGAGAGAGCAAAAGGCTCTCAAACCACTAAGTAATGTCTTCCCATGAGCATAAAAATGAATAACAAACGAAAATAAAAGTAAAATTGTTAAAGCAGACCGTGTTCCACATTTGGTTCAACAAGAGCTGAAGTTACCAAAAAAAGAACTTATATTTCTTGTTTTTAACTGGAACCAGGACCCTTAACCGAAGACCAAAACACACCAATCAATTCATGAGTCTTCATAAATATGCAAATGAAACTAAAAACATATAACAATTAAATCATCACGTTTCGAGGCGACTCGAAAAGAATCAAGTAAAAAATCGATTTTTCTGTACAGCATATAATGCTGTATAAAACTATCAGCTACGACCTCGCAACACTCAGTTACTCCCCAGATGCAGTGTAGTGAGGGTGCGTCGCTGCCAGACGCACGAAACATGGCTAGACTTAACATTAAATAAATTAAAAACTACTGAGGCTAGAGGGCTGCAATTTGGTATGTTTGATGATTGGAGGATGGATGATCAACATACCAATTTGCAGCCCTCTAACCTCAGTAGTTTTTAAGATCTGAGGGCTGACAGAAAAAGAGCGGACAGACAGACAGCCATCTCAATGGTTTCTTTTACAGAAAACTAAAATTGAAACCAACGAGATAACGATCAGCTTCAAAAATTCCTGTTCCCGCTGCCATTAGGAGAAGAACTGGAACTGGAGTATGAGATTTAGGCCTGCTGCCAAGCGCTGGGACCTATGAGGTCATTCAGTGCTGAAAGGAAAATTGAGAGCGAAGGAGGTCTGAAAGGTGTAACAGGAGGAAAACCTCGAAGTTGCACTATGAAAAAAGTTTTAGGAGAAAGTCAGATGGAAGAAAGAGAATATGAACGAAGATACAGAAATAGGGATGAAAGGGGTTGAAGCAGCTAGGTGCCGAAGGGACGATGCAGCAACGAACCTCAAGTAATGCCCACAGTGCACCTCACGCGGTGCACTGTAGGCACTCCCCCTCTACGGGAATTAGGAGAAGAGGGACATATGATTACAAGAGGAGCCACATGCAATGGCTCCCTTACATCCATCTCCCTGCGGCTCAATGACCCCAAATTGCTGACATCCGGAGAAGACCCCCAGATGGCATGCAGACATACATCAAATCCATTAGATCTATCAATCATCTCATAACGACGAGAGAGAGAGAGAGAGAGAGAGAGAGAGAGAGAGAGAGAGAGAGAGAGAGAGAGAGAGAGCTTTCCTCGAAGTGGGTACGAGGGTACTGCCACTTACAACGCGCCTCGCGTGGCGTACTGTAGATGGTAATGAAGGTTCCTTTCAGAGCTTTCTGCCTTTTAATTTCATTAGTTCTCTTTGGTCTCTTCCTACTTAGCTGTCCAACTTCCCGAACTCATCGTCTCAAGGTAATAAATGAAAAATACTAAAATAAAAGCGGGCATATGGGCACTCAAGCCCACTGAGAGAGAGAGAGAGAGAGACAGAGCTAGCTTTCCTCGAAGTGGGTACGAGGGTACTGCCACTTACAACGTGCCTCGCGTGGCGTACTGTAGATGGTAATGAAGATTCCTTGCAGGGGTTTCTGCCTTTTAATTTCACCAGTTCTCGTTGGTCTCTTCCTACTTAGCTGTCCAACTTTCCGAACTCGTCGTCTCAAAGTAATTAATAAAAAATACTAAAATAAAAGCGGGCATATGGGCACCCAGGCCCACTGGGAGAGAGAGAGAGAGAGAGAGAGAGAGAGAGAGAGAGAAAGTCAGCAGAAGTTTCGCATGAGTCCAGGCACTCTGTTAGGACCGGTCATGCAAAGGCATTTATGCAATGGTCATATTTGTCACATAAATGCTCGCGTATATCAAAGTTAAAAACCTGATATCCACTTGAGTGAAATTTATGTCCGGATCCCCCGCCGAGTTCCTGTGTCCGAAAATGCCGGGGGCGCATCAGGAAGGAAGGAAAAGAAGGAAAAAGGTCCGTCTCCCCCCGCCCCCCCAACAACCCACCCCGCCCGCTCGTAAATCTCTTTCGCGAATTGGGACGGAATCAATTTGCTCGCGGGCGGCGGCGGCGCGCGGTGGCGGCGGTTTGCCTTTGAGAGACAGTTGTGTCTCCATTGAATGGGTTGTAATCCGAGATGGATTCGTAAATAACGGATGAATAACTCGCGAATAACAGGCCTTTTTGGGCTGGGGGGGGCGGTGGAGGAGGGAGGGGGGGAGGACTGGGAAAGGGGGAAGAACACGTTGCCATTGATTCAAAGTCATCGATATCATCAAATGCACGAGCCACAAGCACAGGCATTCTATCTCCTCGCATTTGGAACCGAAGAAGAAACCGCAAATCATTTCTGTCAGTTCTCGAGGCATGCCGATGCATTCGAATCAACACGGCAGCAGGAACGCGCGCGCGCGCAAGCTCGCCATCGGATCCATCAGGAACCCTCGCATAATCGCGCGTATGTATATATATGTGTGTGTGAGTGTGTGTGTATCGCGCATAGCTACAGAAGAGGCGCTCAAAACGCCATAACGCTGTTCTCTCTAATTACACATCAAAGGTAGACGTGTGTGTGTGGTGTGTGTCGGGGGAGGGGGAGGGGGTGGGGGTGCAACATTACCCGTTCAATACCACTGCATTACATCCCCTCCTTCGCGTGTCTGTACTGGGGAGCCAGTTCAAAGGCGGGCGTGTTTTACCCCTCCACCTCTAACATTCCCCCACCCCCAATCACCCCCTTCCCCCAAAACTTGCCACCTTTCCCAATCTGCTAACCTTCCCCGCCCCCCCAACACAATCTTCCATTACCCATCACCCTAGCACCTCCCCTCCTCCAAACACAATTCACCACAAATAACCCTGTTACGCCAACCGAAATGCTCCCTCATTGCCAGGGCTCCTTATAATAAACTAGACTCCCCCCACCTTAAACTATCTCCAGAGAGGGAGAGAGGCCCATAATCCTAGGCTGATTGATTGATTTATGACTACTCAAACTGGCGTTGCAATTCCTAGATTCCTAGTGCAGTAAAGGATAACGATAGGACATGGGTTCCTGAAAGAATGGAAAGTGTACTACTGTGCAGTAGGTCACTGAGAGAGAGAGAGAGAGAGAGAGAGAGAGAGAGAGAGAGAGAGAGAGAGAGAGGTCTGCATCACATCACTGTCGCCACTTTCGTTGAAATAAACTGTAATATACAAGGTAACTGACAGGGAGATATAGTCATGACATATGTATATTGGGATTTGCTAAGGAGAATATTTATTCTATAATTCTTTTGTCTAGGAAGCAAAAGATTTTACCACCTCCAACGTAATTTGGGTTGGGAATTCTTAATTTTCCCGAACAGATTTGCTATGGATTTTTGCTAATGTAAATGAGTACTGGAGTGGTAGCATGGAACTTGTTATTGAACAGTTGACCTATTCATATATGGTGCATTTCACTGTTTACTTACTGTTCTTTGTAAAACTTTAGGATCATTTGAAAAATCTTGGAATGTTTACTTTGGGAGAGTACTTGACTATACGGTCAGTCATTTGGCCAATGATATCCGGGATTTATTTACTTTATATATTGCTTTCCTTGAGTAATCTTACTGTGCATATGTAAATTGTCGTGTTCTTTGCATAGTATTTCTTTTATTTTGTTATGGTAGTGGTAGCCATTACTGTTCTTGAATAAAATAGGTAAGGTTGTTAATATTTCATTTCATTCTAGCCAAGTGAACCGTAATAGATTAATTTTTACAATGATGAGATGCTCTCCAAGATCAATGGAATTACCAAACAAGTAACTAAAAATCCGATGTAAATGTTGCAAAGCACTGGCTGACTTCTTGAAGTTAACCATGTGACGTAACAATTATGGTATCCATAGTTCCTTATTGGAAGGGTGGGTATCGTTCTAAGTTAGCACTCTGCTGGCCCTGCGCTCGATTCTCCGACCGGCCAATGAAGAATTAGAGGAATTTATTTCTGGTGATAGAAATTCATTTCTCGTCATAATGTGGTTCGGATTCCACAATAAGCTGTAGGTCCCGTTGCTAGGTAACCAATTGGTTCTTAGCGACGTAAAATAAATCTAATCATTCGGGCCAGCCCTCTCTAGGAGAGCTGTTAATCAGCTCAGTGGTCTGGTTAAACTAAGGTATACTTTATGGTAGAGAGCGCTATAGTTGATGAGTAATTATTTTTCTTATCCTCCAAAAATCTCACCAAGCTTCCGTTTTCCCTTAACATATAACTTGGCCTCATTAACAACGTGGGTGTAGGCCTGTTACATTTTTTTCGGTGTTATATCAAGTCTCCAACAAAAGGACCACGCATGGTAGCCTTAATGCACATTGAGCTATTGGTCCCATAAGCTTTTTTGGGCGACGGAAGTTTGATATGAGCCAATTAATCAATCAATGCCTCAGGCCCTGGCATAGATAAAATATATATATATATATATATATATATATATATATATAAATATATATAAATATATATATATATATATATATATATATATATATATATATATATATATATATATATATATATATATATATATATATCCATATCCAAGTAGGGTGAGTCTCGACTCAGGATACAGTCTCGAAGGCGAAGGGAAAGAGCACCATTATTACAATACGTTTATTATGCCGACGTTTCACGACAATTGCTATGGTCGCATTTTCAAGGCTGCAATGATTAAAATGAAAATTCTTACAAAAAAATCACATTAAAACATCGATGTATAAATTATAAAACAAAATAAAAACGGGGGGAATAGGCACAGGACATACCTAAACCGTAGCAGCAACAAGACTAAAACAAAACAAAAGAACACAGGAAGAGCAAGAAAGGACGAGAGAAGAAAAACATAAACAAAAGGTTAAGCAATGAACAATTGAACAACCTCTGTTCAACTGTTCATTGCTTAACCTTTTGTTTACTCATTGCAGCCTTGAAAATGCGACTATTGCAATTGTCGTGAAACGTCGGCATAATAAACGTATTGTAATAATGGTGCCCTTTCCCTTCGCCTTCGAGACCATATACATACATATACATACACACACACACATACACACACACACACACACACACATATATATATATATATATATATATATATATATATATATATATATATATATATATATATATATTAAATAACAGGAAGCGCAGTAATGCTTATCACTCAAAAGCACCTTTGCAAAAAAAAAAAAATCAAACGTTAATCAAGCATATTGATGTCGCCGACTGCGTGCATTGCATAAAATACTTTTTATGCTGCCTGTATACACGCAGACACAAAAGAATCATGTCTCAAAACTCATCAATCTCATTTAAAAAATCTTAGCTAAAGAAATTTCAAAATAAAAAACAGTTAATTACGAGAAACTAATACTCCCAAGGAAACATTCGGCGCTATCGAGTTTTCTGCATAGCCGCTACAGCGTATAATCAACGCCATGGAAAACAAATCTATCTTTCGGTGGTCTCGATATAATGCTATGTGAGCTGCGGCCTTGAAACTTTAACCGTGTCCCGGTGGTGGCCTGTCCTATATCGTTGCCAGAAGCACGATTATGGCTAATTTTAACCTTCAATCAAATAAAAACTACTAAGGATAGACGGCTGCAATATGATATGTTCGATGATTGGAGGGTGGATGATCAACATACACCAATTTGCAGCCCTCTAGCCTCAGTAGGTTTTAAGATCTGAGGGCGGACAGAAAAAGTGCGGACGGACAGACAAAGCCGGCACAATAGTTTTGTTTTACAGAAAACTAAAAATTGTAATTTAAAAGGAATAAATGCATTAAAAACATTAGTTTTATTCTAAAATGTCTACATCGTTACTTGACTGAAGTCCATCTGGTCGATAACCTGACTTCGTTCTGATTCTCAGGACGCAGGTTCGAATCCTGCCACTTACATAAGAATTACTTCATACTCCTCTCGCATCTGGATCTAAGGCTTCGTAGTGACAAGGGTATCCCAAAGTGCAGAAGACTTCTAGAAGTTATTACAATTACATAAGTATTTGACAAAAAATGGCCAGTAGATTTTATATATATATATATATATATATATATATATATATATATATATATATATATATATATATATATATATATATATATATATATATATATATATATATATATATATATATATATATATATATATATATAAACTACGTCAGTTCCAGTAGAATAACTGAATAACTCATTCCCATTAAAAAAAGAACTTCAATTACGCATTATGGAAGCTCAGAAAACAGCATATATAATTTTTAAAAAAAGGAGAACGACAAGCGTAACCACACAAGAAATTCTGAGAAACTTGTCACTCAAATTACAGAGCTTGACATCACCGGGTTCATGAACATTACCACACAAGAATTCTTAGCGAGTAATTCCGACTTCGATAATCAGGATAGAGAGAGAGAGACGCACATACATACATTACAAAGGCACACACACAATAAATAAATATATATATATATATATATATATATATATATATATATATATATATATATATATATTTAAACTGTGGTGGGCTGCAACCTAGGTGAAGGAGGGCATGGGAATAGCAGCCTCTTCCTAAAACCGAGGACCACAGGACCAAGGGCACAGGAAGACGTCCAGGGTAACAACAATTCTTGATTCTTTAACGTTTCGAGACATCTGTCTCATTCTCAAAGATGGAATAATACACTAAATCAAAATGATAAAAACAGACTGAGGTTTAGAAATACAACCAAAACAGAATACTCAGTTACAGGAAAAAACACCAAACAAAAGTGGGAAAAACATTAACAGCTGGACGAAGTATAAGAGCAGAGTGATATAAACAAAGAATATATATATATATATACATATATGTATGTGTATACATGCAAAATTTATGCACTGCAGCAAACACAGTGTCGACTCACACACCCCTCTTTATTACTCAAGATACTACCTATCAACCACATGATAACAGCAAAGAACCCTACTTAATGAAAAACAAGGGAAAACCTACAAGTACACTCTGGACAAACATTACCGAGTCTCAAAACGTCGCATTTACACGCAAGCGACTTCAAACAAACACACACACACACACACACACACACACACACAAAGTCCTTTATTAACACCGTAATGATGGACAGATCTAGTTAGCCTCTGTGGCACAAAGAAATGGAATGACGGAATTGCTAAGTAAGAAATTCCCATTCCAGATGTCAAGTAAATATCAAATGAATAATGATAATTTTCGTCTTTATCCTTTCTTGTATATTTATCTTTTCTTTTATGTTTTTTATTATTAATTATTTTTCATAGCTTCTCTTCTCTCTCTCTCTCTCTCTCTCTCTCTCTCTCTCTCTCCCCTTCTGCGTCAGGGCGTCAGTGACCTTTCCTGTAAGGTTAGATTCTTCCATCACTCAGTCACTCACTCACACACACACTCTCTCTCTCTCTCTCGCTCCCTCTCTCCAAAGTGACTTGCCCTTTTACTGTTCCCCGTGACCTTACTCACTGACCTAGATGACCTTGGCGGAAAGATCAAAGGCTGAAAACATGAGTGGTCTCAAAAATTAATTTACAGTTTATTGAGAGTGTTTTTCTGGAGAAAAAAGGTCAAAATGAAACGCATTTACTCTCACCTGCGAATTCTTCCTCCAAAACTGAAGTTATATTTATGTGAATAATAATAATAATAATAATAATAATAATAATAATAATAATAATAAATTATTATTATTATTATTATTATTATTAATTACAACATAGTAATAATAATAATAATAAATTATTATTATTATTATTATTATTATTATTGTTATTATTAATTACAACATAATAATAATAATAATAATAATAATAATAATAATAATAATAATAATAATAATAGTCCCCAATTCTATAGTAAATTGTAATACTAAGTAAAATTAAATTATCTTTTATATAGTAAGACAATTTACTATATATATATGTGGATTTTTATTACAAAATTTTTTTCACGAGATTGTGAATTTCTTAGCAATAATAATAATAATAATAATAATAATAATAATAATAATAATAATATCTCCCTCCAGGTATATTATATACAGATAATAGCTAACTCCAACAGCAATAACATCGGTAACAATACAACGACAGGCGACAACGACAAAAATAATAATAA
>NC_089779.1:14317332-14324832 GCF_040412425.1 Macrobrachium rosenbergii
AAGAGGCGAAAGGGAAAAGCGAGAAAGTAGGAGATGGAGAGAACTGGAAAGGAGGGGAGGCCAGGCATAACAATAAACGTTAAAAAGAAAAAACCAAGAAGTAGAGAAGAGAAGAAGTAGAACCACAAAATAAAAAGAGCGTGATCAAGATCACAGGAAAGGAGACAAAGGCTGGTGGTTTTTCAGCACACCTGAAGTATTATTTATCAAGTTTATTGAGATCAGGGAACACAGCGCCACCGCTGCTGTGTGCCGCGATAGAAACATCTCGGGAACTGAAAAAGCAGGAATTTGACGAACGCAGAATCTTACTATTGTTTTTGAAATTCGCTGTTTTATCCATTTTTCGACGGCCATACATGGATTAACAAGCCCTCAGTCCCACCAAGGGTCGTCTGGAAAAGAACTGCTTTAAATCAAATGCAAGAAGAAGAGAGATATTTTACGTGCAAAAGGCATATTGGTCATGCATAAATCTTATTTTTTTCACAATTGGAAAGACACTTTTCTAAATGAACGAATCTACCGAACATCATCAACCATGGTATGCAAGTAACTTGGTCGCATCTTCAAGATCGAGCTGCTGTAGTTGCTGACCCCATTTCCATAAAGCGACCATCACAAGAAATAAAAGAAGAAGAAAGATATATTCCGTGCAAAATGCATATTGATCATACATCAATCTAATTTATTTGGAATAAGGCTTTTTCTAAATGAACGGATCTATCGAACATCATCGACCTCAGTATGCGAGCAACCCGATCGCCTCTTCACGATCGAGCGGTCGTGAGTCTGACCCTATTCCCAAACAAGCCACCATCACACTGAGGCCTCTGGCGGACACGCCTAGGCAATATCTATGCAGAACGGCAGTTGCTTTTCTATCCTCGGCCTATTGTTATGCATTACCTGGTCCTGTTCTGCGTCTAGATGGAGGCTGTTGTTGAACAGGCCGGTCGTATCGACGTTTAAATGGTAGGTGTGACCCGGCCATTTCAGATTAGAGACGAATTCACCGGGAAATAATTTTCTCCGGATTCACCGTATCTGCCCGAGTATTATTTAGGAATTAATCTGTGCATGTGTCAGGCTTTTCTCTTTGTTAATTTAACTGCAAAATTTACTCTAGCACTTTATTCTTATAACCTATCGCGCTAAGGAAGAAAATAATGAATAGTAAACGAATTAAGAAAGGGAATCGACTAATATTAAAAATAACTGAGTCTAGAGAGAAAACCCGTGTACAATAATTTTGTCAAATATCTGGACAGGTTTTTTATGAGTTTCAATCGAATCAAAACTCAAAAATAAGATGTTATAACTGAAATATGTGGGAGAAACATCAAAGAATTTCCTTTTATTGTTCCTTAAATTCAGGCATTATAATCTTTCAGCTTATGTGAAACGTTTATCTCAATTGGCTATTTTATCGATGAGGCTTACTCTTCCTCCGGCAGAGGCGTAAGGTTTATGTTTCTTTGAAGTACCGTTTATAGACGTATTTATGGTTCAAAAGAAAATATCGAATAAAACGTGAGAGTGAGAGAGAAACAGAGTAGAAGAGGGACGTAGCAAAAGAAAGACTTTCAGATAAGTTCCCTTCATTCACCTTTGAGCAAAAATGTCGGACCATTCGGACTTATTTCACTCATTCCAGGCTTCTTTGCTATTGTCCAGAACACCTCGCCTTTTCCCCCTTCCAGCTTAAATGTGGCACCATTTGAACTTATTTCGCTAATTCCAGCTCCTTCGTACCGCTTCCAGACGCGGATCTGGAAAGAGCCCCCTTCTCATTTTGTCTTTTCCTTTGCCACCTCCGCAAACTTCCGAAACTGTTTTCGGGGCCCCTGGGCACACAAACAACAAACAGCATCACCTGCGTTCCATTTCCCAACACACACAAGAGGCCCCCACCAGTTCTTGCTTGCGTCGCAGAAGGCGAGGAAGAATTCCCCGAAAACCATTTCTTCGCCGCGAGAAGGCAATTTCCAGAAGTGCGCTCTCCTCGGAGGAAACTGGCGCAAAAACTTGTAAAGAAAATGATCTGGTTCGGGAAACTGGAAGCACAAATCTTTTTCCACCGGTGCTTATTAGCAAAAACGTTCCCCCAACTTTAAACTGAATTTCTGTTGGCTGGCGTCCGTCGCTTTCGAACAACAGACGTTTTTGGTCACTCTTGGCCCGGCCGTAGAGTTGGGGGGAGGTTGGTAATCTGGGTCATGTTGATAAGAGTATGTGGGAGATCTGTCGCATGATGAGTCTGGAATGTTTCTTTGGACCGTCACTGAGATTTTCAGAGGACGCAAAACTGATCAAAATCTGAGACCCCGGCACGTATGCCTTTTAAAGATGAAAGTATCTTTGAATTACATTCACGAAATGTCTGAAATCAATTACCTCATTTCCATAATGCATTTGCCTAATCATGACTCAAGATAATTCCTAATTACTTATAAATCGCCATCACTTCAAGGCGAAGGGAATATCATCTACGTCAATATATACTATACCGACCGTCTCCAGAAACAATATTTTATGTCTTACTTCCTAAAACTGTTAAAACAAACTTACGTGGCAAGGGACAATAAAACGGGAGACATTTGAAATAAAGTGCAAAATATAAAGAAACACTAGATTCGCCGAATGTCAGTTTGTAAGTATATTCTCCTCGTAGCTGACGTTTATAATGACACAGGACCCTTAAAAATGCGAAGGGAAGGAGCCAAAAGATACCATTTTCTTATGGGAGGGGTCAGGTCCCCCCGTCCCCCCTCCCCTACCTTATTGCCCGTCGGAGGGAAAAGTTCTCTCAAGCAGAAAGGAAATTAAGTGGCGAGGAAGGAGAGGAGGAGGAGGAGGAGGAGGAGGAGGAGGAGGAGGAGGAGGAGGAGGAGGAGGAGGGGAGGAGGAGGAGGAGGTTTTCAGAATTCTGCATTTCAGGAGATTTACAAGAGGATGAAGATTATCTTCTATTATGAAGATTATCTTCTATTGTGAAGATTATCTTCTATTATGAAGATTATCTTCTGTTATGAAGATTATCTTCTGTTACGAAGATTATCTTCTGTTATGAAGAATATTTTCTGTTATGAAGATTATCTTCCATTATGAAGATTATCTTCTATTCTGAAGATTATCTTCCATTATTAAGATTATCTTCTATTATTAAGATTATCTTCTATTCTGAAGATTATCTTCTTATGAAGATTATCTTCTATTATGATTATCTTCTGTTATGAAGATTATCTTCTATTATGAAGATAATCTTCTATTATGAAGACCATATTCTATTATTAAGATTATCTTTTCTTCTATAATCAATAGGGTTTCTGAGGTATGGTTATTCTATGATAAATACTCTCTCCCTCTCTATCTATCTATCTATCTATCTATCTATCTATCTATCTATCTATCTATCTATCTATCTATCTATCTATCTATCATCTCAAATAAAAAAAAAATATTCAAAAACCCCACCTCCTGTAACGAAAGTATATCACTTTCTGAAAACTGTCATGCTAGAATTTTAAGAAAGTAAGCCACTCAAGAATAAAGTTTCTTGCTTGTTCAACACAACGATTTGAAAAGCTACAGGGAAACCAAACTAAGCAATAAATAAGTAATCAGATTTCACAAAAGAAAGATAAGTTAAGCATAACACAAAAAAGAAGCATTCATGAAGTTGACTGATTGATTTATAGATTTTGGGCATACATGCCAAGCACTGGGGCAACTAAGGCCATTCAGCGCTGTAACGGAAATCGACAGTGAAAAAGTTTGAAAGGTATAACAAGAGAAAAACCTCGCAGTTGCGCAATGAGTCAATTGTTAGGAGAAGGTGGACAGTATGATGGAAGAAAGAGAATATGAACGGAGGTACAGTAAAAGGAATGAAAGAGGCTGCAGCTAATACCTACATGCATCCATGAAGCGGGAGGAGGCAGGGGACTATCATCACTTCTTTTTTTGTCTTCTCCTATTGGAAGAATTTTTATCGCTTTAACACTGACTATATTCCAGAATCTTTAACTATGTTAAGTTTAAAGATGTAGTTCCATTGGACCAGCATTCATAGCTTCCAGCATCCAATTACTATTTCTAATACATAATGCGATGCAATAAAAAAAAATGGAATGTAATCCCATTGCGCTGGAGAATTCTAGAGACCAATATAAAGGACTAAAAATAATATTCTTACCGATAAATGAACTGGGCTCACTTGTGTTGGAACTATCCAACAAACCAGTATGTCTTGCAAGAATATTATTTATATTTTCTCTTTTGCGAGTACAAAACAAGGAGAACAAGTAAAAAATGCGCAGAAGTTTCTTCGACGCAATCGAGTTTTCTATACAGCGTATAATCAAGACCACCGAAAATAGATCTATCTTTCGGTGGTCTCGTTATAATGTTGCATGAGCCGCGGCACATGAAACTTTAACCAGGGGTTGCGGAAGGGGTTTCTCAAGCAGAGATAATTCACATAAAAATGGACTCCAGAGAATGACGATGAAGAAACAGGATAAAGGCATGAAATAAATTAAAGAATAAATAATTAAATGGTTAGGATAACCATTTGCAATTGCCAGTGTCTTCCGATCTCGCCTAAGTGTGACGGTCGTTGGTTTAGAAGCTGGACAAAACAAAACCCTTCGATCTTGCTTAGGGGGACCACGTAGCGCGCAAACCATGAGCGGTATTGCTCGATGGAGCCTTTCATATTTATCCTAATCATTAAGGGAGGACTTGCCGACACAGACAAGTCCTTTCAGAGTGCATTAACATTTGAAACGGATTTTGTAGGAGTCCTCGAATTTAAATCTGGAATCAGGAGTCTTGTAAAATTATGTATAGAGACAAAGGAATTTTTTCATTCATTTTTTTCATTTTGTCTCAAATTCACCATAAAGAAAACACGACATATTCACCACGAGAAATATATATAACAAAAAAATTCAGACCATGATCATCTCTAGATGGGGAAAGATCTTTACGAAGCAAATAAATTTCAGAAAGCCATTGTTCGATGTGCGATGTATGGAATGGACACTTGAGAGAGAGAGAGAGAGAGAGAGAGAGAGAGAGAGAGAGAGAGAGAGAGAGAGATATTGTCAATGAAAATGGGAATGGATGTTTGTATGACAGGGAGACCAGGAAAAGTGTGCCTGGGTGTGAGTGTGGGAATGAGTGTGTGCATAGAGAGAGAGAGAGAGAGAGAGAGAGAGAGAGAGAGAGAGAGAGAGAGAGAGAGAGACTGTCACTGAAAATGCGCATGCATGTTTGTATGAGAGGGAGATAAGAAAATGTAGGCATGAGTGTGTGACTATGTGCATGAGAGAGAGAGAGAGAGAGAGAGAGAGAGAGAGAGAGAGAGAGAGAGAGAGAGAGAGAGAGAGAATGATTATACCTGAATATGTGCGTGTATGTTTGTGTGTGAGAAATAAAGGTATTTACAAAACATGTATGTGTGTGTGTATCAAAGACACGTATTCTTCAAAATGTAATTGTATAGATGTGATGAGCATGAGAGACAGAGAGAGAGAGAGAGAGAGAGAGAGAGAGAGAGAGAGAGAGAGAGAGAGAGAGAGAGAGAGAGAAATGTGTGCATATGTATGTGCTAGAGAGCGAGATAAAGACAGGCAGAAATAATGTGCGCATATGTATGCGACAGAGAGAGAGAGAGAGAGAGAGAGAGAGAGAGAGAGAGAGAGAGAGAGAGAGAGAGAGAGAGAGAAAGCAAACTTTCCAGCAGAAGACAAATGTCCGTTCTCGAGACATTAAGAAAAGACATGTTCTTTCAGGGAGAGGAAAAATATGATTATTACGAGCGAGCGAGAAAGAGAGAGAGAGAGACAGAGAGGGGGAAGAAATTCCGTACCATTCTCTAGGAGTAAAAAATGCAAATGAGAGATAACAATAGAATAACATCAAATTATACTTCTTTTGATTAAAAGCAGAAGTCGGGAGTCGGAAAGCAAAATGCTGCCGAGAGAAGATTTATTAAGATGACCGAGGCGCTATATACATAATTAAGAGTGGAGGAGGAAGAGACGCCCTTCTTGAATGGGCAATTTACAAAGAATTGTGATGGAAATCAGGGTGCAGAGATCGTGCGAGTTGTGTTGTATGCAAGATACAGCATATATATGTATATATATATATATATATATATATATATATATATATATATATATATATATATATACATACATATGCATATATATATATAATACATACATACATATATGTATATATATATACATATGCATATATATATATAATACATACATACATATATATATATATATATATATATATATATATATATATATATATATATATATATATATAGTCAAAGTAGAGAGAGAGAGAGAGAGAGAGAGAGAGAGAGAGAGAGAGAGAGAGAGAGAGAGAGAGAGAGAATGCGTTTTACTGTGGGTGGAACCATGGACGTGATAAACAAGTAAATAAAATGACTTAAGAGACAGACTGCAGGTGTGAAGGTCTTCGGAGATTATGAACGTGAGAGAGCCTTTAAAATGCGTATGCGAGAGAGAGAGAGAGAGAGAGAGAGAGAGAGAGAGAGAGAGAGAGAGAACGTAATGTAGTTAAGGAAACAGATGCAGGGTGTGACGGTCTTCAGAGGTTGTCAATACGCAGAAGCCTTCAAGATGCAAATGCGTACACGATACAGAGAGAGAGAGAGAGAGAGAGAGAGAGAGAGAGAGAGCAAAGGAGGCGTATAATGCCCTACCTAACTGCTGGGGAACACGACCAAAAGTGGGAATTCTAAATCAGGATAAATGGGGGTCTTAGTCGAGAAGTCCGAATACGCTGAATATTATACGCAGCGTGTGTGTGGCATTATATACGCCGCAGCCAAATCCCACGGGCGTACTTACGCTCATAGGAGGTGGTAGAAGTTTTACCGGCACTCTTGCTGGCCTCGGGAGAAAAGAAGTTAGGTCGAATTTCTTCTTATCTCGGAGAATTCACTGGGTTAAAGATTCCTGGACTGAGAACTGTCTTGGAAATGTTTAGGTCGTATCTATGAAACTGAATCGATGGCGTGCACTGAAGTGGTCTATTTTATTTATTGATTGATTTATATACTGTCTCCTTGATTGATAACAGTTTTGTAAGTATTTCGACTGTATTTATGGAACGGAATTTATGGCATGAGAGGAAATTATGAATTTAGGGTTCCTTTATCCATCTATTTATTTATTTACTTACTTATTGAATTTATTAACTAATTTATATACATAATTTATTTATTTATTCATTGTCTTCTTGACTGAGAACTGTTTTTTAAATATTCCGGTTGTATATATGAAATTGTTTAAATGGCATGAATGGAAATGTACTATTTTGGGTTATTTTATTTATTAACCAATTTATTTATTCATTTTATTTTATTTTATTTTACTAAGTCGTGTTAAATTAAGCCGTGACGTTGCTACCACGTCGCGGATATGCTGTTCTGTATGACATCAACAT
>NC_089779.1:14329832-14352332 GCF_040412425.1 Macrobrachium rosenbergii
GTAAGCCGAGGCTAAAAGATGTAAAACAAGAAATAGATGGAATAAAAATGATGGATTCTATTAAAAACAGGAGTTCTTTATGTGCTAGCAGATGAATTTTCTGCTTTCAATAGTTTTTTAATATTTATCGTTTTCTATTGGTGAAAATGCCACTTACTTTACATGGGTATATATTCACACACTAAAACACCCTCACATCAACACACAACACACTCATACACATACACATACACACACGTACACACACACACACACACACACACAAACAAACGCATATATATTCTCTGTAGTATCAATTTCGTCCAATTTACAGAATTTTCCCATGAGGCATAATAATTTTTTCGTTATGTATATAGATATATATTTACATTTATATATGTGTATATATACATATGCATATATACATATATATTTATATATTTACATATATATGTATGTATATATATATATATATATATGTATATATATATATACACATAAATATAAACAGAACGAAAAAATAATAATACCTCACAGGTAAACTCTATAGACTCCAACGAAACGAACACAACACAGAACGAAACTGAACTGAAACCTATTTAAAGTTAATAACAACCTCTCATATTGAAGCGCGCCATAAACATCCTTTTAAAGCGACAGGCTGCTGAACGCGGCTCTGTTTCCGCTATGTTTACGAGAGGCATCAATTCCCGGAGCGGGAATGCAACGTTCATTCGATGCAAATAGAACGTTCGGATGATTCCGATGTGTACAATGTCATTACAAGTTTACAAAGCAATTGGACGCAATTAAAGGGGTTAATGACTTTCTGTATGGTATGTTGGCAGAGCCATTACAGTAATACCTTGTCGATATGCAGGCATATGTAGCGAGCTCGGGAAAAAGGGGGATACAACTAGGGCAGCGAGCAGGGAAATGAGGGATACAACTAGGGTAGCGAGCAGGGAAATGAGGGATACAAGTAGGGTAGCGAGTATGAAAAAAACGATACAGCTGGGGCAACGAGAGAGGGAAAGGGGGGATACAACTGGGACGCGAACTAAAAAGGGGATACAACATGGCGGCGAGCAGAAATGGGGGGAACAATTGGGGTAGTAAGCAGGGAAAGGGGGATATAACTGGGGCAGCAAGTCGGGAAAAAAGGGTATACAAATGAGGGCATCGAGCAAGAAAGGGGGATACAACTGCGGCAGCGAGCAGTGAAAGCGGATACAACTGAGACATCGATCAGTGGAAGTGGGATACAACTCGTGAGCAAAGTGGGGGGAAGGGATACAATTCGTGAGCAAAGTGTGGGGAGGGATACAATTGGGGTAGCGAGCAGGGGCACACATGGATACAACTGGGGCTAACGAGCGGGAAAATGGGGATACCACAGAGGTAACGAGCATTGGGCAGGGATACAACTGGGGTAGCGAGCGGGGAAAAGTGGGATACAACTCGGGTGGCGAGCAGAGGGAAAAGGTATACAACTGAGGAATGCGCAGGAGAAAGGGGATACAACTGTGTTGGCAAGCACGAAAAGGGGATACAACTCGGGGTAGCAAGCAGGGAAAGAAAATGGGGATACAACTAGGGTAGCGAGCATGAAAAAAAACCTGGGTTTCATGAACTCTCCGACAAAAGAGGAAAAACGAGGATATTCAATAACCAGCCTTCGTATACAAAATGGATATCAGAGAGGATTACGCAAATGTTGCGAACAAAAATATATTTCTAGAAACGCCAACTCAAATATAGGGGCAAGTAAATAAATTAAGTTGACAAAATCGAGAAACATTACAAAACAAAAGATATAAAAAGTTAAAAATAAACATTTTGCTGAAAACAAAACGCTCAATGACTTTTGAAAAAAAAAATAATTGCCTACGATAATCCTGAAATACATTCTCCTTTACTTATGAGTTTATTCCGTTATAGATATATGTTCAGATGAACTATAGATATTTCTTCCAGTCAATCTACATTACTTTTACCTCCAAGCGCTGGGTTGTGGCCAAACATAAAAAAAATGAAATATGAAAAGAAATCATCTATAGCTTTGAACATATTATGCTGACACAAATACACTATATACACGCACGTGTATACATATGTATATACATACGTGTGTGCATTATACACACATACACACATATATACATATATATATATATAATATATATATATATATATATATATATATATATATATATATATATATATATATATATATATATATATATATAAATGAATCCAAAAACATGGAACGTGATGAATATATAAGTAAAGACAAAATCCACGAAGGAAAGAGAAACAATGGAGTACTGCAAAGGCCTTTCGACTTCTTGTCCTTTTATATACATACACACACACACACACACACACACACACACACACACACACATATATATATATATATATATATATATATATATATATATATATATATATATATAATATACTGTATATAACATGAATGTATGTATGTTCGTATGCGTAAGACAAAGTAGCGTACATTTCTGTGCTCAAAAGCATACGCAAAAAAATCTTATATAAAAAAAAAATCATGCAATACCCTGAGAAAGAAATAAATACTATCTGCTGTAGCGCAACACCCAATCAAATCCAGAAAGAACATGTAAAAACTATCACCTACAACAAAGAAATAATTTGCGTCAAACAGAGAACTACTGTATACCAACCAATCATGGCAGGGCAATAAGATTTAATGACCCCTTTTTCCCCTCGTAAATCGGGCGAAATTGTCTCTCGGTTCCTTTACGAATCAGGAAGGGAATCGTGAACTCCTACGGCAGCTTGGGCAGATCAGGGGAAATGGCTAAACTAGATCAATAAGAGTTCATGACTATTGTGGACATTGAGAATGTATTCGAAGGAGAGCCGATATCTGATTCTCAGTTCGACCCGAAAACAGATCTTTTTACCTGTTCATT
Organism: Macrobrachium rosenbergii; assembly: GCF_040412425.1. Taxonomy (NCBI): domain Eukaryota; kingdom Metazoa; phylum Arthropoda; class Malacostraca; order Decapoda; family Palaemonidae; genus Macrobrachium; species Macrobrachium rosenbergii. The sequence continues at coordinate 14,332,769 of NC_089779.1, forward strand.
ACCTGCTGTTCGTTTCAGCGCTTACAGAACGATCTCTCTCTCTCTCTCTCTCTCTCTCTCTCTCTCTCTCTCTCTCTCTCTCTCTCTCTCTCTCTCTCTGTTAAAAAGCTTTTCCGCAACATTTCTTTTTTTATTGTTTGTATCGATATCTTTTTAAGGTTCTATATCATTCCTTGCCGGCAAAACCTGCGTTTACCTTATTATTATTATTATGATTATTATTATTATTATTATTATTATTATTATTATTATTATCATCATTATTATTATTATTATTATTATTAAAATATTTTACCAGACCACGGAGCTGATTATCAGCTCTCACAGGGCTGGCCAGAAGGATTTGTTTTTATTTATATATTTTTTGTAATTTGTCAATTAAATTACAATTTTTCAAAAAGTTTATTATTGGATTCATTGAGCTGTTGAAGTTTCTGACGAAATTTCACTGATCGATACGAAACCAATCAAATATACAGACCTTCAAGTAGGCCTACGTTATACATTATGTCTACAGCAAGAAAGTGAAATGAACAAGCAAGGGAAGTCTTCTGAAAAAACCATACCCTTCTCAGAGGGTATGTAAGCTTTACAGCTCCCATCACAGAACAAAATAAAGCGGAAGGCGTTAAAGGACCCAGAAAGAGAAACGACGTTGTGATTTAAAGTGCAAAGAATAATCTACAATATAAAAGTTAAGTCTCCCCTACGAGTCATCATAACGCAAGTGTCATTTTAACAATATTTGTAATTGTCATTTCTTTGGGTGAACTTCGGACGAATTCGAGAGAGAAATATTACCGAAAATGTTAGAAACACTCAAGAGTGATAATGCTGATGGTGTTTCAGCTTAAAATATGAAAAATATCAATTTAAGTATTAACTTATACTTGAATCAACACATACCACAGTAAAAGGACGCAATAACAAGGTTCTTTTGTACATAATTTTTCTAACATCAGTTGAACTACTGTTTTATAAATATTCTCCAACTTCAAAATACCCTTGTACCCAACGCAACAGCTAAACAGCTAGATCAAAATGGTTCTTTGCAAATGACACATATTTTGCAAACGGGTGAAATATAAGCGAAGTAATTAAATAGGAAGAAATTAAGGCAGAAAGATATGAAGACCTCCTCAGACAAATGATAAATTCCATTCGTCCAAAAAAATGTTTTAAGAAATAAACAATGAACGGATTCAAAGTAACAAAGGAATTTTGTCGAAAGTGCGAGTTTACTCCAAAACCAAAGTGAAGTTGTCATGCAACATCTGCTGTAGCATACCAATATTAAACCGATCAGTCATAACCGAAAGAATCTGTCAAGTTTTCGTAAGACAGCCAAATTAAGTCATCCGGTGAACAATGTAACACACTATCAATCATCTGATATCAGATTATCAGATTATTTCAACTGTTGAAAGATTCTGACACTATACTATCATTTAACTGTTGAAAGATTCTGACACTATACTATCATTTAATAAGTATAAAAAATGAACCCTATTCACGTGGAACAAGCCAACAGGAACCACTGACTTGAAATTCAAGCTTCCGAAGAATATTAAGGTGTCTATTAGAAAGAAGTAACAGAAGGTAGTGGGAAATACAGAAAGAAATTACTCACTAAACAAGAGAAAGTAAATTAACAAATTAATAAATAAACGGAAAACCGTAATTAAATGATTAAAATACAAGGAAAATTGCAAGAACCGACAAATACATCTTGAAATAAGTGATAAACTACCTTACACGCAAAGAATAAAGTTTATCTGCGAATGAATATCTGCAAGCATAATTTTTCAATGTCTTGCCATTGTCGGGTTACAGAAAGGGTGGTAGTGAAATGTTCGTCGACAATCCCGTAGAGTTTTTCACGTGAAAATTAATGATAAAAATATCGATTGCAGAAAGGAATTGCGAAACATATTCCCCTCGTACCAAGAAAACCAATTTTAACATTACGCAAAATGGAACAAACATATAAACGGAGGACAAAATATAAAACAGAAAACTGAAACGGACCGTTTTATCAAAACCTAAAAAAAATATATATATATAGAACCGAATTACTGCGCATTCCCCCTCGGAGAGAAAATATTAATTAAATTCCCCCTCTGTAAACGCGAGCATGAAATATAAATGTTGACATGGATGCGTTACTATACAACCCTGCATAGTTAATGAAGTCTATTATGCTGCCTTACCTCTGTTGAAGGGTACATTAATTACGATATACGAGGATGTTGGATTACTAAGCTCCGAATGTCGATAATGTTCACGTAAGGGGCAACTTATTTTAGTGATGTTACGGCTTGGCTAAATAAAGGCGTGTAAGGGTGCATGGAAATATGAAGGAATTTGAAAATTCATAATTATTGGGCTTCAGAAAGCAACAGTAAAATATATTCGGCATATGTACTCACACAAATGAATGTGATTATATATATATATATATATATATATATATATATATATATATATATATATAATATATATATATATATATATATATATATATATATATATATATATATATATATATATATATATATATATATATATATATATATATATATATATATATATATATATACATACATACATACACACACATACGTATATCTATCTATCTACCTATACGAGTATATACTGGATATATATACAGTGATACATAAAGTAAAATTATTATCTTTTTACACATTATATATAAATGTGATGATAATTATACTATATGTATGTAAATATACACCATACATACATAAATACACACATACCACAAAACACACACATTTATGTATGTATGTATGTATGTATGTATGTATGTATGTATGTATGTGTGTGCGCGTGTATGTGTGTGTGTGCGTAAAACCCATTTCTAAGGACATGCTTGCTCTAGAAGCAGTACTACAAATAAAAAAAAGAAAAAAGAAAAGAAGACAAAAGAAAGTCAAATAAATCAAGAGGAACAACATCCCTCTATTTTCCATTTGTGAAACTCAAAGTTTCCTCAAATAAGAAAACTCCTCAAGTTTGGAAACAATTTCTGCTAAGGAGGAAAAATAGCCCTCACTCTGACGCAACAAAAATAAAACGTCGGACCGTGCTCTCTTTTGATATGTAATCTTCGGCAGACCAAAAAAAAAAAAAAGTAAAAAAACGCGTCGAAGTTTCTTCGGCGCAATCGAGTTTTCTGTACAGCGTGTAATCAAAGCCACCGAAAACAGATCTACCTTTCGGTGGTCTCGGTCTAATGCTGTATGAGATGCGGGCCATGAAACTTTAACCACGACCGGCTGTGGCCTATCCTATATCGTTGCCAGAAGCACGATTATGGCTAACTTTAACCTTAAGTAAAATAAGAACTGCTGAGGCTAGAGGGCTGCAATTTGGTATGTTTGATGATTGGAGGGTGGATGATCAACATATCAATTTGCAGCCCTCTGCGTCAGTGGTTTTAAGATCTGAGGACGGACAGAAAAAGTACGGACAGAATAAAGTGCGGACGGACAGACAAAGCCGGCGCAATAGTTTTCTTTTACAGAAAACTAAAAATTAGATACGAGAAGAGGAAAAATATTTAGGCGTTTAACAAATATTGCAGATAATATTTATTTAAAAAAAAGACTGGAAAGGAGTTTTAAGGTTAGTTAAAAGTAGCTAGTTGTAAAATGAGATGGCAATTTAGTTCAGACTGGGGAAACTTAGAAAAGTGTACAAAAATAGATTGGCTTCAATAATAAAAATAATTGCGTCTATGCGAAAATTTACTGAAGCATAAAATACTGCTTTTGAAAAGTTGAGAATCTAAGATCACCTTAGTAAAAATAGAAACTTATAATACCAACATATGAACGCTAAGAATATATAAGACGAAAATTAAACACACGGTACACATAATTTAAAGAAAAAACAGTAGAATTAGTCCTATAAAATTCACCAATGTCCTCACACGTTGCACTAACTTCAGTGTAAACAGAATCTTGTAATATATATTTCATTTTTGAGAGACACAAGGACAAACAACTCGGAATGTCCAGACATGGGCTAGACTTCAAGACCTCTGGAAATAATATATATAAACAACATCTATAAAAAGGTCTAGAAATACCTCACATTATTAGGTATGACTGTGTGGCACTCAGTAACTTGAGAAGATTGAGAATTTACTTTTAGTAATACGAATTGACAAAAAGATCCCCACAATTCTACAAAATCTCCAAGACCAGACTATCGGGGCCACCTACCTTGAGAGAGAGAGAGAGAGAGAGAGAGAGAGAGAGAGAGAGAGAGAGAGAATCGTTATTCTCATAGTAAATCAATGTAAAATATATTTGTGAACAGAGTGAGAGAAGACCTGTGAAGTAGTTTCCTTATATACGCACACACACACACACACACACACACACACACACACACACACACATATATATATATATATATATATATATATATATATATATATATATTAATTTATGTGTACACACAAATATATATGCATATATATACATACACACACACACACACACACACACACACATATATATATATATATATATATATATATATATATATATATATATATATATATATATATATATATATATATATATATATAAGAGATATGCAAACAGACATATAAAACAACAAGCACAATAAATACCAAACTCGCAGCACAAGCAGGAAACCCTCGAGTAATTCGCTGGCCAGAATGACACCAGACTCCCATGATGTATTAATCCGTTCCAACGGAGGAAGATCGCCCAAGACATAAATCACGGGGCATAATTAGCCTCATTAGAGCCGAGCTTATAATGATCTTGGAGAGATCATCCGGAAATAGGTTATCTCGGGGCCAGGGAAACCCGAGAGCTAATCTACGGCGGGAATCGGACCGGAATGGAGCTGGGAATCGCAGACACACCATATATATTACGAATGCTGGGTTGATTATCCCACTCCTAAACACCTATATGAAAGGAAGAAACGTGAATGATTTGAGATGCTATCTGCTTATTTCGTTGCATATGCATATGTGTATGTATATGTATGTGTATATATATACATACATATATATATATATATATATATATATATATATATATATATATATATATATATATATATATATATATATATATAATCATAAAGTGTCGATCCCTATAAAGCCAGATACATAATATATATAGGAAGATGAAAAGGAGTTAAAGCATTTTTCAAATTTATTGGCAGTTAGCAGCAATTCGAAGCGTTACTTCGTCAGGGCTGAAACTAACACTAGATTGAATATGTATACTAAAGATAAAAACATAAAATTATTCATATATATAAACATATATATACATAATTACGATACGAAAAAAAAACCACATTCCGAATCGTCCTCTTCTTCCTCCTCCAACAAGGAAATCGGTTGGAGCTTCTGATCTCCATAAACCATTTGTTCCTGACGATTCTTCGCTGTTCCAGCTGCATGTTCTTAAATCACTTAAGCCAGAGACTCCTTCTATGGAGATTAAACGACCGATTCCTACACCCCCTTTGCCAGATCAAGAAGGGTCTGTTTCAAAAAGGGTCTGTTTCAAGAAGGATCTGTTTCAAGAAGGGTCTGTCTCAAGAAGGGTCTGTCTCAAGAAGGGTCTGTTTCAAGAAGGATCTGTCACAAGATGGGCCTGTCTCAATAAGGGTCTGTCTCAAGGAGGTCCGTCTCAAGAAAGGTCTGTCTCGAGAGGGGTCTGTCTCAAGAAAGGTCTGTCTCGAGAAGGGTCTGTCTCAAGAAGAGTCTGTTTCAAGGAGGGTCTGTTTCAAGAAGGGTCTGTCTCGAGAAGGGTCTGTCTCAAGAAGGGTCTGTTTCAAGGAGGGTCTGTCTCGAGAAGGGTCTGTCTCAAGAAGGGTCTGTTTCAAGGAGGGTCTGTCTCGAGAAGGGTCTGTCTCAAGGAGAGCCTGTCTCAATAAGGGTCTGTCTCAAGAAGGGTCTGTTTCAAGGAGGGTCTGTCTCAATAAGGGTCTGTTTCAAGGAGAGTCTGTCTCAAGAGGGGCCTGTCTCATAAAGGGTCTGTCTCAAAAATGGGTCTGTCTCAAGAATGGTCTTTCTCAAGAAGGGTCTGTCTCAAGAAGGGTCTGTCTCAAGAAGGGTCTGTCTCAAAAAGGGTCTGTCTAAAGAAGGGTCTATCTCAAAAAGGGTCTATCTCAAGAAGGGTTTGTCTCCAAAAGGGTCTGTCTAAAGAAGGGTCTGTCTCATAAAGGGTCTGTCTAAAGAAGGGTCTGTCTCAAAAAGCGTCTGTCTGGGTCTGTCACAAGAAGGGTATCTCAAGAAGGGGCCTGTCTGTCTCCAGTCGAGCGAACGAATTTGTTTCTGGCAAATCACCTGCTACGAAGATTCTTTACCCAGCCCCACCCCTCCCCGTCCTCGTCTTTTTCTATGTACGTGTGTGCATGTGTATGTCTGTGTGCACGCGCGTGCGTGCGTGTTTCGGTGTATCCCTAAGCAGACGAGAAGGCTCAAGAAAGCTACGGAGATCACTCGCAGGAGGGAATGGATTTATGCCCTGCTGTTCTTTTCTCTCGAGGGACTCTCTTTGCTCCTTGCTTTAAGGTAGGTAGGAGAAAGTTAGTATTTTCCCCTTCCTCCTCTTCCTCCTCCTTTCTCCTCACTTTCCGACAGATCAATAAGAGGGGGAGATTTACAATTGTTGTTAAGATTTGATTGGTTCTTTTTTATTTTTTCTTTTCACTGCGTAAGGATTTCCACGGATCTAAATACATATTTGAACGGTGTTGTAAAAATCTCAATATTTTCATAGAGAATTAAACTTGTTTTATCACAAGAATCATGCGCGCGCTCTCTCCGTTTCTATCCAGTGAAGAGCACCAAACGTTCTCTCTCTCTCTCTCTCTCTCTCTCTCTCTCTCTCTCTCTCTCTCTCTCTCTCAGGAGAGATAGATATTTACAGCGTGGTACTTCTGTCAAAACTTACGGACTATATAAACGACAAAGTTTCGCTCTCTCTCTCTCTCTCTCTCTCTCTCTCTCTCTCTCTCTCTCTCTCTCTCTCTCTCTCATATGCTAATCAGTATCTTTTGATGCTAAGCGAGGTTCATCTTCGAGTTTTCATATAGTTTCCGAATTTTTCTTGCATACAAATAGCGCCATAGAATTCCGTATCAGAGATAGAAAGCTACAACCTCGGAATCCAACGAAGCGAAATCTCTGAGAGAGAGAGAGAGAGAGAGAGAGAGAGAGAGAGAGAGAGAGAGAGAGAGAGAGAGAGAGAGGGAGAGGAGAGAGAGATCCTTGTAGGAGAGAGGGGAGAGAAAGAAAATTCGTGGGGAGAGAGAGAGAGAGAGAGAGAGAGAGAGAGAGAGAGAGAGAGAGAGAGAGAGAGAGAGTGGAAATCTCTGTAGGAGAGAGAGAGAGATCCTTGTAGGAGAGAGGGAGAGAGAAAGAAAATTAGTAGGGGAGAGAGAGAGAGAGAGAGAGAGAGAGAGAGAGAGAGAGAGAGAGAGAGAGAGAGAGAAAATCTCTGTAGAGAGAGAGAGAGAGAGAGAGAGAGAGAAAGAAAGGAAATCTCTGTAGAGAGAGAGAGAGAGAGATAGAGAGAGAGAGAGAGAGAGAGAGAGAGAGAGAGAGAGAGAGAGAGAGAGAAGGAACACTGGTGAGTTCAGGCTAATCTACCCGAAGAATGGGTTCCCGTAATTACAGGTCTCAATGACGTTTATTGCAAAGAATATAATTTGCGTTGGGCTGCATAGAGAGAAAAAGGATTCTCTTGAAAGTAACGCACTTCCGCCGAAATTACTTTCTAACGCAAAAATAATCCGCGTGAGCAGAATATACGTCCTACAAACAGGCTTTCCATTCGGTTAATTTAGGCTCCAAAAAATATAATGAAAAATATTCCCGGACCAGTTTGTAAACAAAAACAAAGAGCGGCTTTTTATTTGGAGAGCGGATGGCCCCGGGCTGAATTCTATAGAGTAAAAAAACAGCCTTGTATTTAACAGCTAATGACGCCATTAGTGCCATTCTGAACCCATAAAAAAAGAAAAGCGGACGATCGCGTATGGCCGGACATCACGTAACTCCGTTGTTCGGCAGACATAACATTATAATGTTTCCTTTGTAATGAATAGTCCCTCGTATAATTCGTTTATCATGATATTTAAAATATATATTTTTTTTATTTCTCACTACGCTAATGACTTCATTCGCTGATGAATGGTGCCATTTAGGACGATTCCGCTTGTAAAAGCATAACGATTTTGTCAGTCCTTAATGGTAGATATATATGATCGCTTTGTGCTTATTTCTTTTGCATGCTCTGTGAGCACTAATGTCGGGCCTTCTGGTTTCAAATGGAATTGTCAGCAAATTTTCATTTTCAGAATGTACATTATGGATCTACGTATATATATATATATATATATATATATATATATATATATATATATATATATATATATATATATAATAAATTTCTGACTCACTTCAGCATCGAACCCAGGTCTTTCAATTGAAAGGCAAGGGCGCTGCCCACTAGGCCATACAGGTCATAAGAGAAGTTGGAATCTGAGTGTCACTGCACACAAGGTATTACCTGGGCAAGCTAGTTGCTTGCATACCAGGGTGTTTTCCCTAACTTCCCGTTGGTATGCAAGCAGTTAGCTTTCCCAGGTAATACCTTGTGTGCAGTGGCACCCATGTTCCAACTTCTATTATGACTTGTATGGCCTAGTGGGCAGCGCCCTTGCCTTTCAATTGAAAGACCTGGGTTCTATTCTGAAGTGAGTCAGAAATCTATTTTTGTTCCATACATAATTGTGTGGATTATTTATATATATACATATATATATATACACACACACACACACATATATATATATATATATATATATATATATATATATATATATATATATATATATATATATAATCACAACTGAACCTTCAAAACTTGGTAATCTATGTTTTTCTTTTATGCATTAAAAATAACGATTTGAAAATAAAATTTTTTACATCCTTTAAAAGTTTGGCAGTCCACGTTTTTCTCTGATACTTTAAAAGTACAGGAACACCCATCATATGAAAATTACCCTGCCTGACCTGGAGCTTAAAAAAGAGCTTTTGAACTTCTGTGAGCGCTTACATCATAAACGCCAGATTACTTGCAATAATTAATCCAGATCTGAATTCTCCCACCCCACCTCACCCGCCCCCACCCCCACCCCCAGTTCTCTTCCCCAGCCATAGCTGACCCTTCATCATCATCAAGACGTGCCAGGAAGTGCTTTTAATTCCTGTGAAAAAAAATCAAGAGCCGGAGCTCTTTTTTTCCGTCGCTAAGCACCCAGAGAGAGAGAGAGAGAGAGAGAGAGAGAGAGAGAGAGAGAGAGAGAGAGAGAGAGAGAGAGAGAGGCAACGTTTTACCTTTATGATAGAGTAGCTTCTTCATTCATTACTTGTTTAGAGAGAGAGAGAGAGAGAGAGAGAGAGAGAGAGGAAAAAATTGTCGATCTAAAAGAGAAGGAAAATCCTTATATTGCAACGAGAGGCACAAAGTAAGAGAGAGAGAGAGAGAGAGAGAGAGAGAGAGAGAGAGAGAGAGAGAGAGAGAGAGAGAGAGAGGAAAAATTCGTGATCTAAAAGAGAAGGAACATCCTTATATTGCAACGTGGGCAGAGAGAGAGAGAGAGAGAGAGAGAGAGAGAGAGAGAGAGAGAGAGAGAGAGAGAGAGAGAGAGATGAAAAAATTCGTGATCTAGAAGAGAAGGAAAATCCTTATATTGCAACGAGAGGCAGAAAGTAAGAAAGAGAGAGAGAGAGAGAGAGAGGAAAAAATTCGTGATCTAAAAGAGTAGGAACATCCTTATATTGCAACGTGGGCAGAGAGAGAGAGAGAGAGAGAGAGAGAGAGAGAGAGAGAGAGAGAGAGAGAGAGATGAAAAAATTCGTGATCTAGAGAGAAGGAAAATCCTTATATTGAAGAGAGAGGCAGAAAGTAAGAGAGAGAGAGAGAGAGAGAGAGAGAGAGAGAGAGAGAGAGAGCTGGTATGAGTTAACACGACGTGGTGTGAAAACCCACCATTAAGCTTTGTGTGTGGTCACTTAGCGAGAGTTACGACCCGACAATAAAACTGGATTTCAATTGACATTGCTTCTTTACGAGACACTGTCATGCTCAGATCCTTCCATTTTCTCTCTCTCTCTCTCTCTCTCTCTCTCTCTCTCTCTCTCTCTCTCTCTCTCTCTCTCTCTCTCTCTCTCTCTCTCTCTCACTACGTTTCTGCCTCTCGTTCCAGTATAAGGAGTCTTCTCTGCCTTTAGATTACGAAATTTTCTACTCTCTCTCTCTCTCTCTCTCTCGTTGCTACATTATGAATTGTCTACTTTTATGAGTATCCTCTCTCTCTCTCTCTCTCTCTCTCTCTCTCTCTCTCTCTCTCTCTCTCTCTCTCGTTTCTATATGAAGAATTGTCTCTATTTTTTATCCGTATTTTCTCCCTCTCTCTCTCTCTCTCTCTCTCGTTTCTATAGTAGGAACTATCTCTATTTTTTATCCGCATTTTCTCTCTCTCTCTCTCTCTCTCTCTCTCTCTCTCTCTCTCTCTCTCTCTCTCTCTCTCTCTCTCTCTCTCTCGTTTCAACATTAGGCTTTATTCCAATTTTTTGATCCCAGAATTTTATTTTCGTAGCTCGAGGGCTTTTTATTCAAATCCTTTTCGAACCCCAAAAATGAATTAAAAATGAATCCGACACAATTTTTTTGGAACCTTCACAAAAAGACACCGAAAATTCCCCAGTCCTTGATCGCTCTCATGACAACCAAGAGATTATTTTTCTCCGCAATGGCAATAAAACTTCGCATTCACTGTCCCAATTAGCTATTTTATTGTTAACACGCAAAGCGGCATATAAGAAAGCGAATATGTATTGTTCATTACAGTTCTTGCTGAATAGGTTAAGAGGAGACTGGTATACGCAAAAACATATGCATGCACTAACGCATGCATACCCATATACATATAGATAGATAGATAGATAGATAGATAGATAGACAGACAGTATCAGCTTCAAATACCAAATTTGCACCACGTTAATTATTAACCGAAGCCACAAGAAGCATTTAAAATAAAATTAAAGCCATAATTCCTTTTGTGTAATTTACACATCATCTGGGCTGAAAGTGACAAAATGTGAAAGAAATAAACACAGAAAATTCTTACATGGATTGCGACTCACTTGAGTCGACCATCTAACGAGAACACAATCCTTTGCTAACGAGGAAGTAAGTGTAATAGGATTTAATGGCGCAAAGACAAATCCTTTGCCAGAAATACACACTTCAGCTAGTGAGATAATTTTGAGATGCATGTTATTGCCAATGGCTTACACTCATGCTTGCGTGAATATAATGGATATACAGTATACATATATATATATATATATATATATATATATATATATATATATATATATATATATATATATATAATATACAGATTTTCTCCACTTTCAGATCATGAATTCTCTCTCTCTCTCTCTCTCTCTCTCTCTCTCGTTTCGTTTCTATATTAGTGTCTCCATTTTTTCATCCATATTCCCCCTCTTTCCCTCCCCCGCCTCTCTCTCTCTCTCTCTCTCTCTCTCTCTCTCTCTCTCTCTCTCTCTCTCTCTCTCTCTCTCTCCAATAGAATGGTTTTCTCCACTTTTAGGTCACGAATTCTTCCTCTCTCTCTCTCTCTCTCTCTCTCTCTCTCTCTCTCTCTCTCTCTCTCTCTCTCTCTCTCTCTCTCTGTCTCCTGGCAGTTATAATGATCCTTTACAGGCTGCACGTCGAAGAAAGCGCTTTTGTACTCTGATATTGTAACCTTTCTTCCAGGCCAATTAAGTAGATGAATTCTTATCTCCAAGAATAACAAGAGGAGGAAGATGATTTTATGAGGACAGAAGGAAGGAAGGATGGAAGGAAAGAAAGAAAGTAAGAAGGAAGGAAGGAAAGAAAGAAAGTAAGAAGGAAGGAAGGAACGATGGAAGGAAGGAAGGAAGGGAGAAAAGAAAGAAAGAAGGAAACAAAGAAAGTAAGAAGGAAGGAAGGAAGGGAGGAAAGAAAAAAGAAAGAAGGGAGGAAGGATGGAAGGAAGGAAGGGAGGAGAGAAGGAAAGAAAGAAAGTAAGAAAGAAGGCAGGAAGGAAGGAAGAAAGGAAGGAATTGAAGAAGGAAGGAAGAAAAGAAAGAAGGAAAGGAAAGAAAGAAGGAAGGAAGGAAGGAAGGAAAGAAAGTAAGAAGGAAGGATGGAAGGAAAGAAGGCAGAAAAGGAAGGGAGAAAAAGGAAGGAAGGAAGAAAGGAAGGAAGAAATGAAGGTCGGCCATTAGGTCAAAGAGGAAGAGGCTGCGGAGATATACGAGATGAGGGAATTAAGGAAAGAGCTGCATGAGGAGGTATGACAGATATGAGACTAAAGAAGAGACGTGAGAGGTAAGAGAATAAAGGAGAAGGGGCAAGAGAAGGTGAAAAAGACATGAGGAACAAGGGAATAAGGAGATGGAGCAAGAATTGACGAAAGAGATACGAGAGAGAAGAAAATAAATGAGGGAGAAAGAAGTGCTATTCATACCTTTTTAATGAACGAACAAAAACGAATATTAAAGGACCTTGTGGCGCCGTCTAATTTAACAATGGACCTGATTATCTATATATTTAATATACAATCGAAGCGTGTCTCTAAACAAAGACTGATTACAGATGAATAAATATACCAAAACCACGTTTTCTAAAGGCAGCGGAATAAATTTTTCCAGAGCCATCAAGCGTTCTCAAAGAAGTCAATTTTCCAATACCCAATTCAAAGGAAGACAAAGCAGTGGGCCCAATATAACAGAAACCAGTCTTTCACCTTCCTGTTACTCATTCAGCCAAAAATGGGTCCACTGTCATAAAATAACAACTATTCCGATGAAAAAATACTGGAAGAGTAAAAAATAGATAATGAAATACAAAGGGAATGTAATACAAAAGGAAAATGAAATTAGAAATTATGAATAAGAGTTCTTGAATATGTAAATAATGGTTCAAGAATTCTTCACACAGACGAAATACTGAATAAGGATGCCACCAAATTATGAAAGTTTATCGAAGATCGTAGTTTATATGTCTATGGTTCATATTCATTTAAGGAGAAACCTGGTGTGTCCATAAACATGACAATAATCTATGGAACTGTATTTGATCTTATATATTTCTGAATTATTCGATTATAAACTAGAATCAGTTTCTTAAAGTGGCTTAATTTCACCTCGATTCTATCCTGGATTTCGAATTTCAAATGTAAATGTTGTAGACCTCCTTATAATCACCGCCCGCTCAACGCATCTACTTTCGACTCAGCGCCAAATATTGAGGATATTTCTACGCTTCCTTCCTTTCTTCCTTCTTCCATTCTTTCCTTCCTTCTTCTAACCCTCCATTCCTTCCTTTCTTACTTTCTTTCTTTCCTCTCTTCCTTCCTTCTTCCATTCCTTCCTTCCTTCCTTCTTCCATTCCTTCCGTTCTTACTTTCTTTCTTTCCTTCCTTCCTTCCTTCCCTCCTTCCTTCTTCCATTCCTTCCTTTTTTCTTACTTCCTTCCTTCTTCCATTCCTGCCTTTCTTTTTTCCTTCCTTCCTTCAATCTTACTTTCTTTCTTTCCTTCCTTCCTTTCTTCCCTCCTTCCTTTCTTTCTTTCTTTCTTTCTTTCTTTCTTTCTTTCTTTCTTTCTTTCTTTCTTTCTTTCTTTCATTCCTTCCTTCCTTTCCTCCTTCCTTCCATTCTTTCTGTCCTTCCTCCCTTCCTTCCTTCCTTCCTTCTTACTTTCTTTCTTTCTTTCCTTCCTTCTTTCCCTCCTTTCTTTTTCAGTGGAGCTGAATGGACAATTTCCCAGTATCGTTTAAACCAGTTTCATGCTGTTCCATAAAATGGCTACTACGGTAAATATTCAGACGAATATTGGTGAGCTACTTTCGTCCAAGGCGTTTTCTACATTCCGAGATGTTAACCTGAAACGGTTAAACCAACCCTGGTTTTAAGACGACAGGAGACTTCATAATTTTCAGTATAATGCATGAATTTCATACCTTGAACGAGTTGTGTAAAAATTCACTCATTCACGAAAAAAATGGCATTGTCTTTAAATATTGACAATCAAGAGTGCTTAGAAAACGAGTATTTCAAACGTCAGTCCTTAAGTACAAAAACTAACGAACAACAGTAACGACAATAATAAGAGCAACATGCAATTAAGAACCGACGATGCGAAATTCCACTGAAGGCTTCATTACGAGAAGCACGCAAAGGCGTCCTCTCTGATTTGGGGGCAAATAAGGCCCGCGGTGCCGCGAATCATAACGATAAATATCCTCATTAGCGTCTTGTGTTCCGTCGGAGTTTCTAACACGACTCCGTCAGAAGGATTTATGAGACGGGAATTAACAATCCTCTCTCTCTCTCTCTCTCTCTCTCTCTCTCTCTCTCTCTCTCTCTCTCTCTCTCTCTCTCTCGCGAGTTCTTAAATGGGGTTAGTTGTGTCGTGAGCTGCCGTGAATTTTAAATGCAAGGACGAATTACTCGTCAATCAACTTGTTTCTGAAGCGACGAGCGAGTTTACGCTTGCGCGTATTCATGCAAGGGGAGTTACTGTCGCCTCATCAGTTCGTTTCATCCATGCGTACATGATGCTCTCGCGGCGTATAGGACAGACCAACACGGTAAATATACGTAAATGCGTACATTTGTATACGAGTATTCATATTCACATCCACATTACTCAACAGTAGAACTGTTGATATGACTGTTGATATTTTTTGACAATATTATAAAAACCTCATTTCTACTGATTCTAAAATCTCAATTCATCCCTGACACCAAACACCTTCACAATACGAAGAGCATAAAATACTGAACACAAAAATCAACGCAGTGACCTAATTCCCTACATTCAGGAACAGAATGCCCTTCAACCAATACTCTGAATCTAGGTTAGGAAGTTCCCCAATAATGACAGCGCGATGGGCTTTCAAATGCCCATTTATGAGCGATAGGGTCCCGTGACATCAGACTATTAAGCCTGTCCAATAAAATGCTACCCTGCCAATTACCTAGCGTCCCGTAAAATGGAAGTGAAAATGAATTAAAATTGCTTAGTACTTCACTGACACTGAATATTGAAGAACGAGCTTGTTGGTGCGGGCACAAAATTGGCGTTACTGTCTCTCCTACCCTCCCGATCCTCTACCCCCCCGCACCCACCGGGACGGACAAACAGGTTTGCAAGAGAAGGGTGGATGTCTGCCCTACCCTCCCGATCCTCTACCTACCCCGCCCGCAGCCGGGACGGACAAACAGGTTTGCAAGGAGCGTGGATGTCTCCCCTACCCTCCCGTTCCCATACCTACCCCGCCCCCATCCGGGGCGGACAAACCGGTTTGCATGGGGTGGGTGGCTGTGTCATGTCCCCCCCACTGTCACCCGGGGGAGGACAAACAAGATCCGCTCGGATATTATTGTTATAGATAGCGGTGAAGGAATTTAGTTGGCCAAATAATTTCATACTTGAGCTTGTTCTTCTTCTAGTAGCAGCAATCCTTAGTAATGAACAGAGCCAATAGCATAAAAAATGCAAGCACTAATCACGATTCCTCTGTAATCATAACCCAGAGCCAGTATGTGATCATGCGCTTGTGGCTGTTTTGTGGAAAGGTTACCGGCCAAAGAAAATTAAAAGAAACGAGACAGGAAGAATATAATTTGTGTATATATATCACAAAATTTTATAAATGTATGTATAACATATACATGTATATAGACATTTATAATACAATATATAATA
This sequence comes from Macrobrachium rosenbergii, assembly GCF_040412425.1. NCBI lineage: Eukaryota > Metazoa > Arthropoda > Malacostraca > Decapoda > Palaemonidae > Macrobrachium > Macrobrachium rosenbergii. The sequence goes on from NC_089779.1 coordinate 14,348,632, forward strand.
TATATATATATATATATATATATATATATATATATATATATATATATATATATATATATATATATATATATAATATTATATATATACACACACACACACACAACACGCACGCAAGCGGAACATCAGACAACGGACGCGCACGCAGTCAGAAAAACAAGGCCATTCCGCTCCTACGGGAGGCTGAGCGAAGCGTTTATTAGAAGTAATCAACATTAATTATTTACCGAAAGAGTAATTATGAAAGTTCATCCCCAAAGCCAATCATCCAATCAGGATGCGACCGAGGGCGAAATTATTCATCCTAACGGCGCCAGAATTACATCCTATTTTATTAGACTGTTTAATGAGTGCCCTATCGCCGCTCTCCGAACGTCACGATTTTCCGGGCTGGTGGTCAGGCGTGATGGAATAAGGAAAGAAATGCACTCGCTCGGGCGTGTATGTTTACACACAGACACACTACGTATATATATATACATACAGATAATATATATATATATATATGTATATATATATACTGTATATATATATATATATATATATATATATATATATATATATATATATATATATATATATATATATATATATATATATATATACATATAAAACACACACACATGTATATATCCAGATAAGAAATTATTCAAATAAATATATATTTTGACAATTAAATAGACATCTGTCTAAATGAGTGGCCTAAAATAGAAGCTAATAACTGGAATAATTTCAAATACTATACAAATAATAAAAGGAAAATCTAATAAATATATCGACCAACGGTACATACAAGCAAAACACCACGGGCCGGTGGTGGCCTATCCTATAGCGTTGCCAGAAGCACGATTATGGCTAACTTTAACCTTAAATAAAAAAAAAAAACTACTGAGGCTAGAGGGCTGCAATTTGGTATGTCTGGTGATTGGAGGGTAGATGATCAACATTCCAATTTTCAGCCCTCTAGCCTTCGTAGTTTTTAAGGTCTGAGGGCGGACAGAAAAAAGTGGGGACAGAATAAAGTGCAGACGGACAGACAAAGCCGGCACAATAGTTTTCTTTTACAGAAAACTAAAACGCCCAGAGGTCTGTAGGATACACAACCAGATATTGGTACAGTAAGACACAGGAACTGGATAATGGACTTCGCGCACTGTAAAGCAAACAGCCATAAGTTGGTGGTACAGACCGGAGGAATTTGTTGAACAGAAATTGGTAGAAAAGACATCTAGGAAATAGCTGAATAGATTCTTGCTAAGAATCTGTAGGAAACAGCCAAAATCGGATACAGGAGACAATGATAAACTATTAAAACAGGCACCGAACAGGTAGGATACAAGCCAAAGAACAGGTGAAATATACGTAGCAGAGGTTGGTAAACATCTGAAAAAAAAATTTTTTTTTTTGCATACAGTAAATGTAATGAAAAGACAACGATTACATTTGAAAGTGCAATGGTGGCTTTAAGAAAGTGGGTGCCGTTTCATTTTGCGACAGGGTTCCGAGAGATGCGGTATTTTCAAATTTAATCTACGTTTCTGGTAACAAGAATCCTGCTTTTAGTTTTCTGTAAAAGAAAACTATTGTGCCGGCTTTGTCAGTCGTCCGCACTTTTTCTGTCCTCCCTCAGATCTTAAAGAATATTGAGGCTAGAGGGCTGCAAATTGGTATGTTGATCATCCACCCTCCAATCGTCTAACATAGCAAATTGCACCTCCGTAGTTTTTATTTTATTTAAATTGCAGCCCTCTAGCCTCGTTAGTTTTTATTTTATTTAAGGTTAAAGTTAGCCTTTATAGTATTTCTGGCAACGATATAGGACAGGCCACCACCGGGCCGTGGTTGAAGATTCATGGGCCACGGTTCATACAGCATTATAACGAGACAACCGAAAGACAGATCTAATTTCGGTGGCCTTGATTACACGCTGTAGCGGAAGTGCAGAAAACTCGATTGTGCCGAAGAAACTTCGGTGCATTTTTTACTTTTTTTTTTATTGTGGATTACTTTTACTGAAACCTTACTTTAACACCTGTTTCTATAAGAGCAAAGAAAAAAAAAAACGCTTAAGCAATAAAATGCTTTTAATTTGCTCGTTACACTGAAATTTGGATATTACTAAATTTCAGACATTTTTACTTTTTCAGTCAAGACTGTTCTATCCTGGGCTACTGTTAACCTAATAACGAGGAAGCCAAAATCTAAGTCATGTCGGCTCCATAATGTGCTTTTAATTATCTCGTTACGCTGAAATGTGGAAAGACAATTCTATCCTGGTCCTCCTTTAATCTACAAACAACCAAGCTAAAATCTAAGTCATATCAACTGCAGGAATTCAAGTTGCAAATGACTCTCTCTGGAACGGCAGCAAAAACTACAGTAGTTACAACTGAAACACAATATTTCGGTTTAGTTTCACGTAGCGGCCGTGAGCGAAATTACTTTATCCAAAATGTAAACACGGCCAACGACGAAGTAATCCAATAACAAGGTGCGTAAACTCGAGTGTGATAATATTCCATTTTAGCCCAACGTAAATTCTGCCTGAAAATTTACGTCGGTGTCACATGATAACAGGAAATGGTCCAAAGTGATATTAGGAAGTTTGTAAAATATGTTTAAGGAAAGCAGAAATGGAAATTAAACAAGAAGAAAATCAAGAAAATTCTGCCTGGAAATTTAGGTTAAGTGTCATATGGTAACGGGAAATGGTCCAAAGTGATATTAGGAAGTTTTTAAAATATGTTTAAGGAAAACAGAAATGGAAATTAAACAGGAAGAAAATCAAGGAAATTCTGCCTGAAATTTTACGTCATTGCCATATGATAACAGGAAATGGTCCAAAGTGATATTAAGAAGTTTGTAAAATAAATTTAGGAAAAACAAAAATAGAAATAAAACCGAAAAAAAAAAAATCAAGAAAATTCTCCCTGAAAATTTACGTCTATGTCATATAATAACAGGAAATCGTCCAAAGTGATATTAAGAAGTTTGAAAATATATGTTTAGGAAAAACAGAAATAAAAATTAAACCGGAACAAATCAAGGAAGAGCGCAAAAGGTATAAGAAAATAAACGTGATCCATTCAATAAATATTTTTTTTCAGCAACTAATTTTTTTAAAGCAACTCCTAACGATCGACTTGCAACTACGGAAAGCGATAAAAAGGAGCTACTTACAAAAAAATATATATATACATATATATTATATATATATATATATATATATATATATATATATATATATACATACATGCATACATGCAACATACATACATGCACACACAAACACACACACACATATATATACATACAGGAATAACTGATACCAATGGAACAGCAACCAAACTAGACAGTTCTAGAAGTCACAAAAACAACGAAGCATTCTTCACATGGCAATGAAAAGACAGAAGAGGTTGGAGTGTGTCAAAGGGAGGGGAGGGGAGGGGATGGATAAGGGGGGCGGGGGGTTAATCACGGACCAATGGTTCATACGCGCTGGTTCCTCTTGATGTTACTTCCGGAGTCTTGGTTATTATTGCTCTATGCAAATGTTCTATGGGGGATCGAGAAAGGGGAAGAAAGTGAGGTGGGGGTTGGGGTGGGGGGTGTGGGTGGGAGAGGTGGGGGAGTGTGATATAGGCAGACAAGAAGACGACCAAGATGTGGGTGTGACGAAAAAATGATGAAATAAAAAGAAAAAG
>NC_089779.1:14357332-14379832 GCF_040412425.1 Macrobrachium rosenbergii
TTCTTATGTATTTTACTTATACAGTGTTCTTTTCTCTCTCTCTCTCTCTCTCTCTCTCTCTCTCTCTCTCTCTCTCTCTCTCTCTCTCTTTCTCTCTCTCTCAGGCAAACGGCGTCACTTCTCTCTTAACGGTCAGCAACAATAGCTTTAATCAACATCATACAATTCTTATGTATTTTACTTATACAGTGTTCTTCTCTCTCTCTCTCTCTCTCTCTCTCTCTCTCTCTCTCTCTCTGAAAACAACATCACTTCTCTGTCCGTTCTACAACAACAGCCTTAATCAACATCATATAATCCTTATGTAATTTATTTATACAGTGTTCGTCTCTCTCTCTCTCTCTCTCTCTCTCTCTCTCTCTCTCTCTCTCTCTCATATTCTTTCTCCGCTATACTCATTCAGCCATTCCTTCTTTCCCTCAAGGCTACTATGGACAGAAATTGTTCCCTTCGCAAACTTCCAAAGGATTCTACTAATGGCAGCTGAAGTTCTGGGATGCTTTTCAACTTCCCTTTATTCTTTTTCTCCTCTTTTCCTTTCTCTAATTCCCGAGAGGGATTTCCGAAGTGAAAAGATTAAAGGAGAAGGAGGTAAAATATATGAGAGGAACAAGACGTCGGAATGAGAGATCGCCCGGTGATTCTTTTTGTCGGGGAAGTTCATAAAAATGGTAAGTTTCCGCATCGGAGCAAATGTCAATAATGTAGTTCTGACGATACGATAAAACTTCCCCCTTTTCTTTCTTTAGTGCAAACACACATTGCGTTTGTATGTATGTAAGTATGTATAGAAATATATACGTACATATATACATATATCCATATATATATATATATATAATATATATATATATATATATATATATATATATATATATATATATATATATATATATATATATGTATATATTTATATGCATGTATATATATAATATATATATGTATATGCATGGGTATATATGTATATATATGCATAATATATATATATATATATATATATATATATATATATATATATATATATATATATATATATATATATATATACACATACACGTGGGTGTGTGCGTGTACATATATTTGTATAATCTGCTTGTAACTTTCGCCTGATACTAACATATTACTAAGTTACTATGGTCTATTAATTTCTACAGTAGACTTCTTCCGTGGTAAGATTCGAACTCACGCACTCCACGAAAAAACTAACTCATTGTGCTACCTACCAAGTAGGCCATATTTCTATGGTAGGATGTACGTGTAAAGCAAGTAAAATGTAACTGAATTCGACAGATATATTTGCATATATAACTGTAATTTTGATCATGTGCTGTGATTGCAGTTTTACTTATCAGTCTTTCTGTGCACTATATTATATATATATATATATATATATATATATATATATATATATATATATATATATATATATATATATATAATGAAAATTTCAACATAAGCCTTTCAAAGGAGTCAGGCATTCCAGTTCTCAACCTAGCCTGCGTCTGCATACAAACAAAAAACGTATTATTATATATGTGCTTCTGTGCATAAACAATTCAAATAAAGGAATAAATCCGAATTTCTCTTCCTATTTACTACGTTCTCATAATCAATATCCTTCAGCGCAAACTTAAAACCGGATCTTCTAAATCAATTCAGATATCTCATCTTCGCATCTACCCCGTAGACAAGTTAAGTATATCTTAGTTTAACCAGACCACTGAGCTGATTAACAGCTCTCCTAGAGAGGGCTCGCCCGAAGGATTAGTTTTATTTTTACGTGGCTAAGAACCAACTGGTTACCTAGCAACTGGACCTACAGCTTATTGTGGATTCCGAACCACATTATGACGAGAAATGAATTTCTATCACCAGAAATAAATTCCTCTAATTCTTCATTGGCCGCTCGGAGAGTCGAACGCTGGGCCAACAGCGTACCAGCCGAAAGCTCTACCACCCCGCCAATGAAGAACTACCCCAAATTCCTGAGATGTATGCTAGTATTGCACCAGCCCTGTTTTTTTTTTTTTTTGCCATGCCCCTGGGTTATGGTTAGGTTAGATTGGGTTAGGTTAGTTTAGATTATTCCTTAAACAGCGATTTGGGAGTGGGAAACACAATGAGATTATTTTCAATAAAAATCTATGGTTAGTTTTTAAGATATGGCGTCCAGCTTTCTTCAGGGAAAGGCCCCGGTACTCGGTTACATCTCGGAAAAATGCGCCCCGGAGTATCTATCCTATCTATCTTATTCCCTACCTATGTCTGGCACTCCTATTTATACCCATCGCTTTCAGCACGCCGTCGAGCAGCGATAACAAACAGCTGAGCATCCTTCGGACCGTCTAACTGACGGAAGAGACATCAGTCTTCCGTCCAGTCTATTTCTGGAGTAAAAGATGTATTTCCCAATACATCGTTAACGGCAATTGATAGTTTAACGCCGCGCTACAACATACATCGGACGATGGTGTATGGGGCTGGAAAATGCCGATGAATACATATGAATCTATGAATGAATATGGAGACCCGTAAAGCATACATATATATACTCGTATATATCATATATATATCTAATCAAAGTTGTCAACACATCATTTATGACGGCACTTCAAAACGTTAAACGATGGTGTACGCGACCGAGCCGTGATGTAGGAGAAGCGGTGTGAATATGACCGTATTGGTTTATGACTGCAGAGGTGCTTAGAATTTATATGTATATATATATACGTCTAGCGTAGATAGCTGTCCTTTGGCAAAAATATAAATATTTGTATATGTATATATATATACGTACATACATACATATATATGTGTATATATATACAGTATATATAATATATATATATATATATATATATATATATATATATATATATATATATATATATATATAGCACTGACATCAAAAAACTAAGAACGATTTTTGTCATAAGTAATGATACCCGCACGCATATATATATGTGTGTATATGTATATATATATATATATATATATATATATATATATATATATATATATATATATATATATATATATATATATATATATATATATATGCGTGCAGTAACATACAAATGTCTAGGATATATAAAACATATGAACGCATACACGGCTGAATCATCTTCATTATATACAAATACGATTAAACCAAACTGAAGTAGGAATTATAATTGTTCCAAAAGTCCAACATCTGTAATGAGAATTAAAGTGCCACTAGAACTGCACAGCATATTAACCCTTAAAATTCTAGGTATATCTGTTATTACAGTTTGCAACTAAGCGATTTCTCAATTTTGTAACGTTTCTCTTTCAGCTGATTCTTTCAAATCTTATCTCCAAAGTTATTTTTACCCTCTCATTCCATCTGAACTTCAAAATCATCCCCTTTCCTTGGAACTTCGACTGATCCAGTTAATTATAAAGAAAAAAAAAACTATGCACAGGCAAAAATTCAATATAATAAAATTTTCTTTTTCGCTGAAAAATAGACAATTAAATTTTCCTACGGTCTTCGGAAATCGGAACTCAAACTCGTATTACACTGAGGCTTTGTTTCGGAAATAAGGATGGCCCTTTAGCACAACAAATATTCTTTATCAGCTCTAAATGAGCTTTCGGAAATTCTACCTATACGTTGTGACGCCAGTTTTAGTAACCATAAATCAGTCATTTAAATCAATTCGGAAAATCTCTGTTTCCATCAGACACTTTTCTACGTACAGGCAGTTGCTCTATTTATTATTATTATTATTATTATTATTATTATTATTATTATTATTATTATTATTATTATTATTATTGTTGTCGTTGTTGTTGTTGTTGTTGTTGTTGGAGAAACAAATCCACAATTATGTATGGGCACAAATGATTTAGAAATAAATCTCTACAGAGGGCTCTGGGGAATCTGTTTAGATTTATTTTTGAATATATCTGTACCCATACATAACTGTAGATTTGTTTCTCCATTTCAAGACTCATGCTATTATTATTATTATTATTATTATTATTATTATTATTATTATTATTATTATTATTATTATTATTATTATTATTATTATTATTATTCTTTTATTTTTTATTTCTGGAAGGCGCTGCGGTTAATAATACTCTGTCTAGCTGCTCTATTATACGCTGACACTTCTCCCCTGACCACTTAGTCAGCATTCCAGCACCCTACAGAGGAAATAATAATGGCTACAGCCAACGATTCCCTTCATTTTGAACACCCAAACGTCTCCACTTCCTGTCTCCCCAAATCGTTTCATTCTCCTGGATCCTCACACAAGATAAAAATATTATTCATTCCTCAAGGATCCTCACACAAGAAAACATATTATTTATTCCTCAAGGATCCTCACACAAGAGAAAATATTATTCATTCCTCAAGGATCCTCACACAAGAAAAAATATTATTTATTTCTCAAGGATCCTCAAACAAGAAAAAATATTATTTATTCCTCAAGGATCCTCACACAAGAAAAAATATTATTTATTCCTCAAGGATCCTCACACATGAAAAAAATATCATTAATTCCTCAAGGATCCTATAACAAGAGAAAAAATAATAATTCCTCAAGGATCCTCACACAAGAAAAAATATTATTCATTCCTCAAGGATCCTCACACAAAAAAAAATGATTCATTCCCCAAAGATACTCACACAAGAAAAAAATATTATTCATTCCTCAAGGATCCTCACACAAGAGAAAAAAATATTATTCATTCCTCAAGGATCCTCAAACAAGAGTCAAAATATTATTCATTCCTCAAGGATCCTCAAAACAAAAGAAAAAAATATTATTCATTCCTCAAGGATCCTCAAACAAGAGAAAAAAAATATTATTCATTCCTCAAGGATCCTCACACAAGAAAAAAATATAATTCATTCCTCAAGGATCCTCAAACAAGAGAAAAAATATCATTCATTTCTCAAGGATCCTCACACAAGAAAAAAAATAATAAATGAACTGACGACGCAGTAACAGACAACAAAAAAAAAAAAAAGGGAAAGATCGTATCACGTAATAAATAAGGATCTGGACGGACGAAATGGGTCATTGAAGAATTATCTGTGTCATGGGAAATCCCACAAATAAGGACTGTTCCCTCCAGTACAAAAAAAGATTATAAATATATATACAAAAAACGGTCATTCAAAATACAGGAAAGAGGGGAGACACCACTGGAAGGGAAATCATCGCAGGGTGTCCAGAAGAGAGAGAGAGAGAGAGAGAGAGAGAGAGAGAGAGAGAGAGGTGACGGGTGATGAATTACGGAGAACTATGGTTGAGATTTCCTTGACTCGTGAAATAAAACGATTTTTTTTTTTTTGGAGGGGTCCAGTTTTTGAAAGAGCCCCAGGAGACCAGGAGCAGGAGCCGATAACGGAAGTGGATGAATGAATTTATTTAGATTACCTCATTCTGAGAAGCGTGATGAAGACATTTTTCATTCATGCTTAATAAATACTGGATTATACCATCATGCTTTACTGCATATTATTGCTGCTAATGTGATGATATAATGATAATAATATTTATCATTATAATAATTTTCGACTTTCGTTTCCATCTTTCTCGAACGAAGATTTGTTATCATTCTTATTACTATATCTATCGTTCCAAAATGAATAGTGGTTATGAAATTCACTTGGTAATGAATGAAAAATTAATTTTATTGGAAAAATAAACTTAAAAACAGAACCATCACAGAAGAGCAATATTTCTCAAACAAAGATCTCTTATTATTTTTATTTCTGTCCCCATATCCAAGAATGACTAATGACTACGAAATTAACTTGAAAAAATGAACGAAAAATTAATATTCTTGGAAAAATAAACTCAAAAAGAAAACCAACACACAAGAGCTTTAAATACTCCACAGAACATCGACAGAAATTAAAGACCCGCCTGAAAAACACAGGATGAAAAACATGGTCTTTCTCGCGCGAACAAAAATAGAAAAAATAGAAAAAAAACTCACATAACAAACAACTCGGACCGAGCGAAAGGCGCATTAAGGGAAAAAGCTCTCGACTCGTGTAAAATATTCCATAAATTTATGAAACTGTCCGACAGTGGCTGGAAGATGATGGTGTGTCTTCAAGAACTGGCTCTCTCCTCAGAAGCCATTCCCGTAATGTTTCGAGATCCACTTTGTTTCAAATAAAACCTCTGATATATTAACACGCACATCCAGAATAACACCATTCTCTTTTTTTCTCTCTCGCCGATGCTCTCTCTCTCTCTCTCTCTCTCTCTCTCTCTCTCTCTCTATACAGAAGTCTTCCCGAGAAACCGGAGAAGGGATAAAAAATTGGACGCTCTTATGTGGCTTTTATTTCTGCTGAGAGATGAAAAGATTCGGACTGCTCACCCTTCCACTCTCCCTCCCGGCCCGCCTATCTTACCCGCCTCCCCGCGCGGTTCCTTCTACTCCCCAAACCCTACAGCCATTTTTTTGATCTTGGAGGGTCGAGATCCTTCAACAGGATATTGCGAGGAGAGGTCATCTCGATACAAAACACAAAGGAATAATCACTGAAGTTGGCAAACACACGGCTATATTCGCCAGACTGACAGACAAACAAAAAAATGTTTGCAATATTCAGATTTTCACAGTTCCTCAGAAACGGTAAACATGTTATCATTAACTAGACAATTAAATAACATTCTTAATTATGAACAATAATTATAATTCTCTGTCTTATAAGTACTTAGCTGGTAAATACTTTGTTGTGCATGGGTGGCTTTCAATATCCTTTCCTTGTTGTTATTATGCTTTGCCTAATAAACTAGAAAATCTAAGTCTGTAACACTGCTTGAGATTAAAATGCCATTTCGGTGCCAGATTTAGTTGCTTCTTGACCATATAACCAATATTCTCAGACCTCGGACTGTACCTTATTCTTTGTTCCATGTGTTCTCACAGTCTTGAGCCAATTGCCTATCGTGTTTTCTCATTGTTTACTGTTTTGTATTTTTTGTTAACATCCCATAAATATGTTTCATTATTCTCGGGTATTTTTTCTATTGTAAGAAGCAAATAACATGAATTTAATTCTAACCAGGGTTAAATATTTTCAAAAGCAATTACTCTACTCCTTCTTTCCCCCTTATACTCTTCTTTTCCTTATTAGCATACAAACATCCTATTCTTCGGAAGCTTGCTCAGCAAAGTTCACGGAGTATCAAATCGTTCCTAAAAAATGTGTGCACGTATTAATCATTATATATATATATATTATACATACTCACACACACACACATATATATATATATATACATATATATATATATATACATATATAGAAGGCTATATCTTATAGAAAATCCTCAATACATTAAACCAAAACAAATCTCTAGAACGGTCTCTAACCAAAAAAGTACCCCACCCAAACCTACCAAAAACAAGAAGGCCATACATTGGCCCCAGCGCGTAGACGCTGACCGCACCGTATATACAAAAACCCATAGGTACCATATTTATCTCACGAGGGAGGCTAAGAAGACGAAGTAGTGAACGCCCCTACAGACGGAGGCGGGGAAGAAGAAGAAGAAGAAGAAGAAGAAGAAGAAGAAGAAGAAGAAGAAGAAGAAGAAGGCACCAATGCCCGCTGGAGACGCCTCACTGGATTGGGCGTCTTCGGTAACTGATACATTTTCCGGCGTCTCTATAAACTCCTGCGTAAATAACTTGGCTTTCAGGTCCATAAGGACTTCTGCCTCGATGCTTTTTGCTGTCGGAGCGTATTTGTCGCGTAAGATATAACACTTCTTTTTCTTCTCATCCCCCTTTTTTTTCTAAGGAAGTTGAGAAGAGAGAGAGAGAGGTGGGGGGGGGGGAATTAGTCTTTTCCTCTGGATTTACTTATATAAGCGATATTCCAGCACAATTTCTCGACACTAATAATACCTCTCTCTCTCTCTCTCTCTCTCTCTCTCTCTCTCTCTCTCTCTCTCTCTCTCTCTTCCTGTCAATATATATATGTATATATATACACACAGATATACACACATATATACATATATATAAAAAATATATGTATATGAAATCATTTATTTTTTACATAACACGAGCCACCAAACGACGCCTATGCCTGGAAAATAACAAATGACCTGAGATGAATTACAAATATATTTAAAGGGATCTTCCCATATTAATGTATCATCGTTTCCTACCTTGCTATTTATCTCTTTCCTTCTGTCTACTCTCATTAGCAAGTATTTTCCTTTTAGTGGACAACTGGATTTCTGTAAAGGACTTAATATTCTGTGATCCGCAATATTATAACATAATACTGCGGATCACAGAATATTAAGTCCTTTACAGAAATACAGTTGTGGTCTCCTCATAAGAAAATTAAGATTATATTATGATATACCAATTAAAAGTGACGTTAATGCGTCGAAAAATTTAAAGATTAAATTATCGTTTAGAAAAGGATAATACTGTAGCCTTTACGGGCGGACATCAAAATAATAACTAATTACATTACTGAGACAAATATGGACGGGACCTCAAACAATATACTAAGTACTATGGCAATTAAGAGCATCGTAAATAAATTAATAGGTGTTATATCAGAGTCACCACTAAAGCCAAGATATCAGTTATTTGGAATTGGAACATACAATTCATGCCAAAGGCCAACCGCTCGGACCTATGAGGTCATTCAGCGCCGAAGGGTAAACTGACAGTAAGAAGGGTTTGAAAGGTGTAACATACGGAAAACAGAGAATACGAACGGAGGCACAGTAAAAGGAATGAAAGAGGTTGCAGCTAAGGGCCGAACAGACGCTGCAAAGATGCTTAATTAATGCCTAGAGTGCACCACTGGAGGTGCACAGACGGCACTAGCCCTGACTAGAAAGATGATCTCTGACTGGAAAGATGATCCCTGACTGGGAAAGATGATCCCTGACTGGAAAGATGATCCCTGACTGGGAAAGATGATCCCTGACTGGAAAGATGATCCTTGACTGGAAAGATGATCCCTGACTGGAAAGATGATCCCTGACTGGGAAAGATGATCCCTGACTGGAAAAAATTATCCCTGACTGGGAAAGATGATCCCTGACTGGGAAAGATGATCCCTGACTGGGAAAGATGATCCCTGACTGGAAAGATGATCCCTGACTGGGAAAGATGATCCCTGACTGGAAAGATGATCCTTGACTGGAAAGATGATCCCTGACTGGAAAGATGATCCCTGACTGGAAAGATGATCCCTGATGATCCCTGACTGGAAAGATGATCCCTGACTGGAAAGATGATCCCTGACTGGAAAGATGATCCTTGACTGGAAAGATGATCCCTGACTGGGAAAGATGATCCCTGACTGGAAAGATGATCCCTGATGATCCCTGACTGGAAAGATGGTCCCTGACAAGAAAGATGATCCCTGACTGGAAAGATGACCCCTGATTAGAAAGATGATCCCTGACTGGAAAGATGACCCCTGATTAGAAAGATGATCCCTGACTGGAAAGATGACCCCTGATTAGAAAGATGATCCCTGACTGGAAAGATGGTCCCTGACTAGAAAGATGATCCCTGACTGGAAAGATGATCCCTGACTGGAAAGATGATAATCCTGGATCAAATACTCAAGATCAACAAATCTTATACAAAATAACAGAGAAAGAAGAGAAGAAAAGACACACTCAAATTAAACCCAGGAACAAAAGGCTGAACAATACCAGCACCTCCTCCCGCAGGATAAATCTCGTTGTCGACATGCGGACATGAATATATGCATGCAATCTCCATGCAGAGGATGTAAGAGTCCATCCTTGCTTGCCAGAGAGGATGAGGATGAGGCGAGACGAGAGAAAATGCGGGACTTTCCCCTGTGATTAATGCAAAGATTTCACGAACAAGTGAAAGACACAGCGGGCCCTATTGTTTTCGCTCTCACCTTCCGGAAAGTAGGCGCTCGGCTGGACGCACGATGTTGGACAAGATGGTGTCAGTTTCTTGCTTTCGTTATTAATTTATTTTTTTATTTATTTATTTGTTAATTTATCTGTTTTTCTAATAAGTTGTCTCCTCTCTCTGTATTTCCCTTTACCTTCTGTTACTTCTTTAACGCCATATTCTTTGAAAGCTTGAATTTCAAGTCGATGGCCCCTTGTAGTGGGCTTGTTCTTTATGAATAGGGTTCATCTTCTGAATAATAATAATAAAAATAATAATAATAATAATAATAATAATAATAATAATAATAATAATAATTATTATTATTATTATTATTATGATTATTATTATTATCATTAAAGAAACCACAGTCGTGTTTTTGTACTTTTTCGTTGTAATTTAATTGTTACGAAGAGAAACTTTCGAAAGGAACACATTCATAAAAGAAACGTGTCACAATCATGTATTATTCTTGACTTATGCAAAGTCATCAGGATAAATAATGATAGTTATTTGAAGTCAGTGGCGAATTGCAAGACGAGAATTACATTCAGAATTTACGTGAATCTTTTCCTACCCAAATCAAATTATCCCCATACGATCACTCGACTGTAGGAATACGAAGAAAGGAATAAAATACTGGAATACTTCGGCGGAAGGGAGGGAGGTTGGGGGGGAGGGATATATACGTCACCTGGGCCACTACTATAATAATCCTAATATCGCAGTAATGATGTACGTTATTTTCGTAAGGTATCTTATGTATTTCACATCGCTGAGACTTTCTGACAGATTCTCATGAGAATCATTACAGTCTTAGGTCAACTTTATTATTTATTGTAATTAAGCAGCCCGCTATAATAGCATATTTTATTTGGATGTTCGTTCTTATTGTAAAGCGTATTAAATTAAAATTAAAATTCAAGCTTCCAAAGAATATAGTGTTCGTTACAAAGGATTCAGAGGAGGTCAAGGAAAATACAGGAAGAAGAGATCTCACTAATTAAACAAGTAAAAAATGCGCCGAAGAAACTTCGGCGCAATCGAGTTTTCTGTACAGCGTATAATCAAGGCCATCGAAAACTGATCTATCTTTCGGTGGTCTCGGTATAATGCTGTATGAGCAGCGGCCCATGAAACTTTAACCACTGCCCGGTGGTGATCTGTCCTATATCGTTGCGAGAAGCACCATTATAGTTAACTTTAATTTTAAATAAAATAAAGACTACTGAGGCTAAACGGCTGAAATTTGGCATGTTTGATGATTGGAGGCTGGATGATCAACATGACAATTTGCAACTCTCTAGCCCCAGCAGTTTTTAAGATCTGATGGCGGACAGAAAAAGCGCGGACAGAAAAAAGTGCGGACGGACAGACAAAGCCGGCACAATAGTTTTCTTTTACAGAAAACTAAAGAGGAAACATAAATAAATGTCTTCATCTTATTTTCTCCCCTTGTTAAAGAACAGATCCTTCTAGTCATCCCTACGAAGGCCTATGAATACGAGACACTGATCTGACGAAACAAACCATGCTATTAATTACCGACAGATTCATGACATTCAGGCTGTCAAGCAAAGCACTGGGCCACTTTCAGCCATTCCGCGCTTGAGGCAGTGAAAAGAGGGAGCTAGAGTGGTTGGACAGCAAGATAAAGAGATCCGGAAAATAAAGATGAAGTACAAGAATCTTGAAGCGGAAATGGGCGAGAAAACGGATACAGCTACGGGTCGAATGGACTCTGCAAACGCCCTTCGGTAATGCCTACAGTGCGCCTCGCAAACTGCCCTACTGCGAGTCACAGCGCTGTGGCTCATAAGCAAGAGATCCATCAATAGAACGAGTCAGCGACTCATATACGACGGTAGAACCCTTAGCGACTTCACCATTACATAATGACAGACCTCCGGGACTGTATAACACGGAAAGTATCGTCAGGCATAAACCCACCGAGCCTTTGTAACACGGCCGTAATCACCCCCGGCGCTAGGAAAATATACGCTAAGGTTATTTAAAAGGCGACTGCCGGCGCAAAAGAATTTACATGAAACAGCAACTACGTTATGAGTTATGGCGCAATAAACACTGAACTCCAAAGCCAATGATATCTATCACGTCCACGCAACATTAAATGTGAAATATCGTTCCGCTCCACGCGCCGGATCGCCCAGCTTTTCAGCTTAGAGGAGGAGGAGGAGGAGGAGGAGGAGGAGGAGGAATACTTTCGATATATTTAGAGAGAAAACAAAAACAAACAAATGGATTCGGATACGGGAAAGGTGAAGATAAATGAGTTTGGATACCGTTTCCAGCTGACTGGAAATGATTAAATATAGAGCAAAAATAGGAAGAGTTAATGTCTGGAATACGGGGAGGGGGGAGGAGGAGGAGAACTTAGAAGGAATAATTTTAACAGATCATTAATGGGCCGAATAATTCCTCTTCCTTTCAGAGTCAGGGAAGATGAAAATCATAAACCTGAATTGGTGTAATGCATTTTTGAGAGAGAGAGAGAGAGAGAGAGAGAGAGAGAGAGAGAGAGAGAGAGAGAGAGAGAGAGAGAGAGAGAGAGAGAGAGAGAGATAAAAATCCAAAGGAACTAATGACTACCTAGAAAACCTAAAAAAGTCACTAATAACTAATTAGAAAATCAATTACACAAAAGAATGGATTATTCGTCATTAATGGAAATGGGAGGGTTACAGCATGACAAATCGTTGGTAGAACATAAATTAAAGAACAAACTAAGTAAATAATATGCATAAAAGATACTCAGACACAGCTCTCATTTGCAGGTGAAAAACGTACATCAGTCTAAATCCAGTTTCCACAAATTCCGAGTCATGAACAGAAGGAAACCTCAAAGCAGTTGCACTATGAAACAATTGTTAGAGAGGGTGGAAAGTAAGACGGAAGAAATAGAATATAAACGGAGGTACAGTAAAATGAAACAACTGATAGGAGAAGGTAGAAAGCAAGATATTAGAAAGAAAATATGAACGGAGGTACAGAAGAAGGAATGAAAGAGGTTGCAGCTAGGGGTCGAAGGAACGCTGCGGAGAACCTTAAGAGTAAAATGTCTACAGTACGCAGTATGAGGCGCACTGACGGCACTACCTAACCCCCTTAGGGGACTAAAGCAACTTTGAACGGAGCGTGGGTGTTTCTGCAAAAGTCAAAACAGCTTCACCGTGAGCAAAGAAAACCAATTGCAAGACGGCGACGGTTGGATCATTAAGGTAACGAATGGCTTTCTTGCAATTGCAATAGAGATCATTAATATCACACCACAGCCAGAGAGGGACACGTTGACTTTCCAGCGCAGACAACGAATTAAAAAACCTGAAAGAGGAGAAGGAAGACGGATTTAAAACGAAGCTGGTTATCATTGAAGACTAACTGATTGACTGGTTTAGCTTAATGATTCTGCGTAACAGTAGTTGGCACAACATTAATATGCAGTAATAATTATTAGTAGATTCTTATTTTGTATATTTTTAAAATATATTTGTTATTTTCTTATCAAAGGTTTTCCTTTCATTAGCAGAGTCTTATTTTGTATATTTTGTTATATTTATTTGTTATTTTCATATAAAAGGTTTTCCTTTTATTAGTAGACTCTTATTTTGTATATTTTAAAAATATATTTGTTATTTCCTTATCAAAAGTTTTCCTTTTATTAGTAGACTCTTACTTTGTATATTTTGTTATATTCATTTGTTATTTTCGCATCAAAGGTTTTCCTTTTATTAGCAGATCCTTATTTTGTATATTTTTAAAATTCATTTGGTATTTTCATATCAAAATTTTCCTTTTTTTTTTCAAGGCATGGATATTCTTCTGTAAGTTCAACGCTTCTAAGGTCCTGTACGACAGATTCCGCAGTTTGAGTAATAATAATAATAATAATAATAATAATAATAATAATAATAATAATAATAATAATAATAATAATAATAATTTGGAAGGAGTCCTTATTTTGGGGAAGAATTCCCTGCTAGCTAAATGCCGTTGAACGAACAACTGTTTTTGATAATAATATTTATAATAATGATAATAAAAGAAAAGGCTTCTTCAGGTAACACACAAAGTCAAAATCCTATTGTATCACGCGGATTCTCTCCCAGAAGGTATTTAATAAAATATATCTACAAACCTTTTTCGCTTTTAACTCACAACTAGAAAATACGACGTTGATTGTGTAGAGAGTTGCGTGGCAAAACCACCGCCCCACATATTAGCTGGAATACTTATTTCCACACCTATTTCCACTTTCGAATATTTTTCCCTTCAACAGATGCAAAAAAAAAAAAAAAAATGATAAAAATATGAGTTAAAAATATGAGTTCCTTTCGGGGCTAATAAAGTATAAGGCCTCAGGAACAGACCGAAACGACGAGAAAAAACTAAACCAGAAAAAAATTGTGGAGTGTATGTAAATTACCGAGATGAAAAGAGAATACCACCGGAGAGAGAGAGAGAGAGAGAGAGAGAGAGAGAGAGAGAGAGAGAGAGAGAGAGAGAGAGAGAGAGAGAGACTCTTGTTAGGGAACAGGAGAGGGGGGAAAATGGGTTGTCGTTCTCTTAGAGAGAAAGAGAAAGAGAGACAAAATGGTTTGAAAGCTTGTCGATCTATGAGAGAGAGAGAGAGACTCTTGTTAGGGAACAGGAGAGGTGGGGGGGCGAAATGGGATGTCGTTCTCTTTGAGAGAGAGAGAGAGAGAGAGAGAGAGAGAGAGAGAGAGAGAGAGAGAGAGAGAGAGAAAAGTTTAATAAATTGTCGTTGTATGGGGGGGAGAGAGAGAGAGAGAGAGAGAGAGAAAATGGTTTGAAAGGTTGCTGTTCTATGAGAGAGAGAGAGAGAGAGAGAGAGAGAGAGAGAGAGAGAGAGAGAGAGACTTATTAAGGAAAAGGAGAGTAAGGGAAAAAATGGGACGGGGGGGAAGGTCCTTGCCTGGGAGGGGAGGGGAGGGTTGTGGATGCAGGAGACTATCACTGGTAGGCGATGGGGGTTGGGGTAGGGGAGGAGGAAGGGGGACCAGAAGGGTGGGGGGATGGTAGGGATGGTTACTACAGGAGGCGAAAACATAGACGGAAGCTGAAAAATTAACTTCTGCACTCTGCAGAAACTTATTACCTACTGGGGAAGGTGGCGAATGGACAGCCTCTCGAAGAGGTATAGGAGTGTGCGTGCATGCGCCGACATCACTTTAGGAAAGTAAAAAGAAAAAAGGAGGAAAAGAGAAAACTTAGGCGAAAATGAGGAAACAAAAGAGTTACAAGAAAAGATAAAAGACTCATGAAACTGGAAAGGATGAATATTCATGCCATGAAGTGCCAACAAAAAGGGGGTATGAGAGAGAGAGAGAGAGAGAGAGAGAGAGAGAGAGAGAGAGAGAGAGAGAGAGAGAGTAATATTCAAAGAAGTCTCTTCGAAGTCCCCCATGGACAGTTTCTTCTTACTTTTTTTGTAGAGGACTCAAGAAGGCTGGTGGTGGAGTCCTCCAATATGCCCAGCCAAAACAAAGAGACAAGGGGCGGGGCGGAGGGGGGGTGGCGTGCAAATGACGCCATCTCTGAGCGTAAAGACAAATTAATTCAGTACTCACGTCCCTTTCTCTCCTTATGGTAAAAGAAGCTGGAATTGCAGGCCTATATTTCCTCTCTTATTGCGCTTTGAGATTATAATCAGCCTACACGCCTTGGGATGTACGTTACCAAAATACAAGAGAGAGGCATAACGTACTTCTGAGCCTTTGTTTTGACTCGTTTGTATAATTTTCATACGTTTATCTGTTGCAGAATTATACGTACGTGTACGTTAGTGTGTGTGTGTATGTGTGCGTGAACGTGGGTATGGGAAATGTTGCCAAGTTAGTGCCTTAGTTTCTTCCGCCATCTCGAAGAACTGTAGTGACGGAACGAAGTTTATCATCAGAAATTCAGCTGAATATAATTAATTAAGGCAAAATGTCATCTTCCTTCAAGGAAACCCGTTGATAGACGAACTGCTGCTGATATATCATCTTCCCTTCAAGGAAACAAGTTGGATAGACGAATTGCTGCTGATATATACAACACATAACACACACACTCATATATGTATATATACTTATACAATAGATTCATAAGATATATATATATATATATATATATATATATATATATATATATATATATATATATATATATATATATATATATATATATATATATATATATATATATATATATATATATATATATATATGGAGAGTATCTGGAAACATGAGTGCACATTAGCAGTCTCAGAACATAGTTTTCCGCAACTTATAACTTCACGTCTTTATGTAGCCTTGTTCCTCATATATTGCACGGCTTCCAGTTATCCATATAAGAACCTGAGTTAGAAATACTCGCACTTAAAACAAATGGGTTGGTGTGATCGTCATTTGGGCCGTTGAAGAATATGAAAAATTTGAAAACCCAACTCAGTTATGTAATGATAGTGGAAGACTTTGATAAATCAATCAAGGTTCAAACAAGAACAAGTTTCATATAAGAAAATACTCTACCAGCATTATGACACCATTCTCAAACCTATAAATCAAAAGCAGGTTTCAAAATGACATCCTTTGCTGCCCAAACAGCTTTCTCTCTCCCCATATCCTTACACCAATCCTATGAAATCATTAGCTACACAAATAGGTTTCACTCTGCCAACAGAATTTTACCCAAATCTTATAAAAATACCAAGGCAGTTATTAAACTGAAATCCTTTACTGCACAAACAGGTTTTTCTCTGTCAACAGAATTTCTGAAATCTTTTGCTGTATAAACAGGGGCGTTTCGCACCAGCATCATTACACCACGTAAAAACTGCTTAAACAATGGCAGACATCAAATCGACATCTTTTACTACACAAACAGGTATCGAGCGACGTCGGTACCTTCTCTTGAAAGTGTTATTGCAAAGAAGGATTTCTGACTGATATTCTTAGATGCACAAAAAAGTTTCTCTGTACAGCATCAACTCCTCCTTCTTCAAATGTTATTACAACGACAGACTTCAGACTTACTTCCTTTGATGCACAAACAGCCCTCTCTCTACAGTAATTCCTCCTTCCTCAAATGTTTTTACAAAGACATTTCAGACTGGAATCCTATGACGCACAAACAGATTTCAAACTTACTTCCTTTGATGCACAAACAGCTCTCTCTCTACATCAATTCCTCCTTCCTCAAATGTTTTTACAAAGATTTGAATCTAAGATCCTTTGTTGCACAAACAGGTCTCTCTCTACCTTCCCTCTACAACATTAATTCCTCCTTCTTCAAATGGTTTTACAAAGAGATTTCAGACTTACTTCCTTTAACGCACAAACAGATTTTCTCTCTACAGCATCATCGTATACCTTCCTTAAATTCTGAACCGTTCTCGCCCTCTGAGAAAGACGAAAACATTAAAAAAAAGAATATTCTCGGTGCGCTTTGCTAAGAAACAGGACGCCGGCGAAAATGGAATCGCCAAATGAAGAAATAGCTTTTCCATCGCTTGAAAATGGAAGCGTTTCCCTAATGGTATTCACCATTAACTTTCCAGGATTTCCAGACCTTCCAGGGGGGAAGGGGGGGAGGAAGCTAAAATCAATCACGAGCCAGAGGCCCCCTACGGCTGGAATGGCGTCTACATTACTTCTGGAATACATAACCGATTGCATGGACTCCATGATTCATATTAGGGAGGAAGCTGGAAGTCATTAATAACTTTCTTTAGGGGCACGAGAGCGGATGAAATAGGGTCTGGAAAAGGAGATTCCAGGCTTTCACAGATTGAGAGGACTGGAAAAGATAGGATTTTTTTTTTTGGTAAAAGGTCAATTTCTGGGTGTTCGCTAAATTTAAATGGAAATGTAGTTCCATTACGAGTAGAACTGAATGATAAGTATTAATACTACAAGAAATAAGGGAAAACAAATAAATATCAAAAGACAGTTAACCATTAATGTGTGAACAAAGGAAAACTAAGCTGAGTAAGAGATGAACATTGGCTTATATACATGTAAATGTACAGAGGAAAGTGAGTGGCACATACCATTTATTTTGTTATAATTAAGGACCTGATTTTAAACAGTAACTTGAGAATCTTAAGTCTGATCAAAACCCATTTCTGCTAAAACACTTTTTACTTACAGAGTTCTATGAAAATTGGAATAGGGGGATGAATCCTGTCCCCTGACAATTGTTATTAGGATCATTTCTGTTCCTTGAGACAATTCTCAAAGAAAGAAAAAGAAATGAAAATGAGAGAAAAATAAATAGAGCACGGAAAATAAAGTAAAAGCATTCGCTTCAAATTCAATAGCAGTCAACCACCTTAATAATAATAATAATAATAATAATAATAATAATAATAATAATAATAATAATAATAATAATAATAATAATAATAATACTGCTGGTTCTCGGATCAGTGAAATTAAGCATTATTGGGTTACGTCACTAAATGAGTAACTAATATCACACGCCATCGGCAAAAAAAAAAAAACCCTAAAAGTTAGTGGATTTGGGCATAAGGCTAGCAACTTCACCCCCAATAAACTTGCTGAAACTGGAAGGATAACACCACCTAAAGTCATCT
Source organism: Macrobrachium rosenbergii (assembly GCF_040412425.1). Lineage (NCBI taxonomy): Eukaryota > Metazoa > Arthropoda > Malacostraca > Decapoda > Palaemonidae > Macrobrachium > Macrobrachium rosenbergii. Next base: position 14,375,874 of record NC_089779.1, read on the forward strand.
CCCCAAAAGGAAGAGGCATAAAAAAAAAATTTAAGACACAAGATTAAACTTTAAATACAGGAAAAGGGACAATTTCAAAAATGAATGCTGTACCTGTATTTTTCCCATCACGTGGGAGATGAAAAAAAATTGTAGTTTTGTTGTGAGTATGTATGTGGCTATAAGAGAGAGAGAGAGAACAACAATATTTTTGTATAAAACTGCTCAATAATAGTAACAAAACTATTATATAAGAACACTAAATCCGACAAAGGTACCATGTATTCGAGAAAATGATTAAAATGTCTCAACTAAATATCAAAACTAGGAACGCGCGCGCGCGCGAGAGAGAGAGAGAGAGAGAGAGAGAGAGAGAGGAGGAAATAAGACAGTACAATCGCTGTCAACATCTCCCCCAAAAGCAAGACACGTCTGTCAAGAAATCCTTATTCCAACGGTCATAAGGGACACACACACACACACACACACACACACACACACACACACAAACACTTCTGGATTAAAATCCCCTCGCCCAATCTCAACAGTTTCATTTCCATAGGCTCTTGCAGAGCCTCAGAGCCTACTGCTCTATCCGACAGAGACGTCCTCCCCCCTCCCCCACCCCAAACCCTCTACCCAAACCACCCATTACCAGCCCTCATTTCCAGGCCCATGATATTATGTCCCTGGCTCGAGACGTCGACAGCAGAGAAGGAGAGAGATCTGGTCGACGCTGGACGCCGCCTTAATATCCTTCGCGGAAATAAAACTCCTCAGGCCAATATTGACACGACACTTTTATTTATTTTTTTCTTTTTTTTGTGACTGTTTGGAGAAGCGGCAGTAGCGGCTGCCTTTGTCGTATCGCCATTATTTCCTGGCTGTATCTCTGTGTTTGATTAGATAAAAGTCGAGAAGGAACAGAGGAAATGCCCGTGTGTGTCAATGGTTGTGTCATGTGCTGGAAAAATCTGAGAAATGTAAAGGATGCTGAGGAAAAATTATAAAAATGACATTTATCAGTTACTTCATATTTTTTGTCAGACGAAACGATTCCATATTAGGACAGCCGTCTAATTAAAGTCAATTTACAACTCAGAGACGACTTGGGGTATAAAAAATGACGATACACACTTCAGTTCATTATCAAAGGGGTCTCATACTGGGGTTCTCTAAAGCAGAGTCATTCCTTGCAATTGCCTGCTTGAAAAACTTATAAAACTTAATGAAGAGATGTGCAACGCTTTGCTCGAATGCTAGCAAGTTTGGGTGAGCAGATCCATGTTTAATGTAGCTTTTTAAATAAACGTCGTTGTTTCATGGAAATGCAAATTAGCATCATTTGATTTCAAGTGGAAACAAGTAAAAAATACGCCCAAGTTTCTTCGGCGAAATCGAGTTTTCTGTAAAGCCGCTACAGCGTATAATCAAGGCCACCGAAAATGGATCTATCTTTCGGTGGTCTCGGTATAATGCTGTATGAGCAGCAGCCCATGGGACTTTAACCACGGCCCGGTGGTGGCCTGTCCTATATCGTTGCCAGACGCACGTTTATGGCTAACTTTAACCTTAACTAAAATAAAAACTACTGAGGCCAGAGAGCTGAAATTTGCTATGTTTGATGACTGGAGGGTGTATGATCAACATACCAATTTGCAGCCCTCTAGCTTCAGTAGTTTTTAAGATCTGGGGGCGGACAGAAAAAGTGCGGACGGACAGACAAAGCCAGCACAATAGTTCTCTTTTACAGAAAACTGAAAAGAAGTGGAAGTATCAGAACAGAAAATAATGCGAACTTCCAGGTCAGGAAACAAAGTGAAGTTCGTATTCAAGTTCAGGTCGCAAAATGAATATGGGAAAATTAGAGGAATTTTGTAAGATAAGTATAAATTTTACTTCAGGCAGAATGTATATGCAATTTACTTCGTCAGGATATGAAGGAAGAGTTTGTTCTAGTTCAGAAAAGGTAAGGGACTTTTAAACATTTTAATTCAGATCAGAAAATGATGGGTAAGTTTGTACATTAGTGCATAAAATGAAGGGGGAGTGTGTATTGAGTTAAGAAAATGAAGCTGAAGTTTGTATTATAGCTTAGAAAATTAAGCAATAATTTAGTATTTCAGATCAGAAAGTAAAGGGGAAGTTTGTATTTTAGTTTAGGAAATGAAAAGGAAGTTTTTATGGCTAAGATGGAAAGTTTGTAATATAACCCAGAAAATATTGGGGAAGTTTGTATTTCACTTCAGAAAATTTAGATGAAGTTTACTCTGTACCTCAGTAAATGCTAAGAAAATGAATGGGAAAACTTGTATTTTAGCTTGAAAAGTGAAATGGATTTTTGAGTCACAGATCACGCCAAGTAATCGTTTCTTTTGGTCATAGTAAAAACCCCTCTTAAGCTATGAACTATGACATCAAAAACTAACTTCTCGTGACATAGGCAAATCCTTCGTATTCCTACCTAATATCAGAGTCAGTGGATAGACAACACCATTTTTAGTTTTCTGTAGAAGAAAACTGTTGTGCCGGCTTTGTCTGTCCGTTCGCACTTTTTCTGTCCGCCCTCAGATCTTAAAAACTACCGAGGCTAGAGGACTGCAAATTGTTAAGTTGATCTCCACCCTCCAATCATCAAACATAGCAAATTGCAGCCCTCTAGCCTCAGTAGTTTTTGTTTTATTTTAGGTTAAAGTTAGCCATAATCGTGCTTCTGGCAACGATATAGTTTCATGGGCCGCGGCTCATACAGCATTATACCGAGACCACCGAATGATAGATCTATTTTCGGTGGCCTTGATTATGCGTTGTGCGGAAAACTAGATTGCGCCAATGAAACTTCGGCGCATTTTTTCCTTATCTTGTGAAACATGGAAATGTATAATTAGGGTACTGTTTCCCGCTAGTAGAAAAAAAAAACATGAAAAACCCTATTAATTAATACCGCGAAAACAGTTTTTAATATTATCCCTCTTCATTACGCCCTAATTAAAGACCTCTCTCTCTCTCTCTCTCTCTCTCTCTCTCTCTCTCTCTCTCTCTCTCTCTCTCTCTCTCTCGTGTAATATTCCAAAAGATGGGTGGAAATGGTCATCACTCCTCTCGAAAATATTTCCAAGAAGTTGTGGCGCGCCTGCCAAAATCTCTCTCTCTCTCTCTCTCTCTCTCTCTCTCTCTCTCTCTCTCTCTCTCTCTCTCTCTCTCTCTCTCTATAAGTTAGAAAATTTCATATATATAGGTAATGGTTAAAGTTATGAATCATAAGCTATATTTTACGTAACGGATAAAAGTTATGAAAAATTTTTTTTTTTTTCTATTATGTCACTAGGCGTCTTTGCAACCTGACTGTTAATACAAGTATGTATACCGATGCATATTCATACCCTTAGTGAATGTAACTCCTGTATCTTTATATATATATATATATATATATATATATATATATATATTTATATATATATATATATATATGTACATTATACATAAATGCATATAAAGGAATATATATATACATATGCATATAAAGGAATATGTATACTGTATATATATATATATATATACATATACATATATATATATATATATATATATATATATATATATATATATTTATATATATATATATATATATATATATATATATATATATATATATATATATATATATATATATATATAGCTCACGTGTTTGTATCCACAAAGCAAGAAATCTAAAAAGCTAAATTGTAACTTTAAAAGGAAAGTAACCTCATCGCCAGTAATTCAATTCCAGGGTCTTGGGCGTAACAGGAAAAACATGAAATTTGGGTTCGTTAAAACAGGGGACACTGGAAGTCCAGCGCTCCGTTATGGCTAAGAACCGGAAGGCGTTGAAAGTTGCTGATGAGTTGAGCAGGAGAGAGAGAGAGAGAGAGAGAGAGAGAGAGAGAGAGAGAGAGAGAGAGAGAGAGAGAGAGAGAGAGAGAGAGAGAGAGATAATA
>NC_089779.1:14384832-14437332 GCF_040412425.1 Macrobrachium rosenbergii
TGCATTGCATCTTCGCCTGAACTTCTGAAGTTCCAACGGCACGACATCCTCAGGGAGTCTTCAATCAACCTGAAAATATCCCTAGTTAACAAAAACAGATTAATGGCGTTTTTACATTGTTATATCAAGCAAGCTTTATGCCAGCACTGATTCATGCTCCTTTGAACAACCTATATATAAACAATCCAACCCAAGCAATTGCCTACGTAAACAATCGCTTTCACGCCAACAGTTCCGGGTACAATAAATCCCGTCCACAATCACCTTCCTTTAATACCCAGAGAGAGTCACTTGCCCTGGAAATCAACTTGTTAATAAATCCTGTCCACAATCACCTTCCTTTAATACCCAGAAAGAGTCACTTGCCCGGGAAATCAACCAACCTGTTACACAGTATCCGTAATGCCCCTTCATAAATCACCAAGTTGGATTTACTGAACGACTTCTCCTCCGAGTTAGAAAAATGACCGGCGTTATTCTGCTCCCAGCTGTTCCTCACTTCTCGGTCAATTTGGCGACAAATTACGATATCCGAGAAAGAATCTCTCTGCCTTTACGGGCCCGAGAAATTCCGTCGGGTCAGCTTTTCACGGTTCCTGCGCAGTTGTGATGTATTAATCTTCATTTCTGGCCTAATTCTACTGCGTGTAATTACTCTTGATCAATACGTTCAGTTTTATCTTTATTACTAAGACCATTGTCTTCATTATCACAATTTTGTCTGTCAATGATACAAGATATAATTAAATATATGTGTGTATATATATATATATATATATATATATATATATATATATATATATATATATATATATATATATACATACACATCTCTTACAACTAATTTTATGCATCACAAAAAGACATGGAAGCAAATTTGACTAAAATAATAAATTCAATATTTTCTTTCATAGGACTGACCAGGGAAAATGAAAATATAAATTAACGCACCATAATTGTTGCAGAAATAACAAGAATATAATAGAGCAATTAAAAAAAATAAGTTACATCCAAAAATATCTAAACGTACGATTTCAATCCTCTCCAATCTCTTCAAATCACGCCCATCTTCTGGACATTCGCCAAATCGACCCTGAACTTAATTTCGTAATCCCCAAAGTTCACAGGACCTGCAGCTCATCCAAAGAAGCATTACAGAGCATCCCTCTCCTATTGATGAAATTCCATAATGACTTATACTTAATCAACACTGAATTCAATTACTGACTCCAGACATTTACAGCACATGGATTTCATACCGAAATCTATCCGGGAGAATCCTTCACCCTCTAACATTCTGGAACGACATAAACACAGCCTCACTAGATTAAAGATGCGATAAACATCTCGGGCCGTTCACTTACACACCTGTTCCTATTTCTCTCGCTCGGTTCGCCAACGTTTCAGGAACAACTTACAGTGGATCGTAAGGTGCGGAAATTGATGACTCAGCCCAGTTTCTACTTGGCTGTTTGTGAGCTAAGTGCAGAGAAGGAAAATCAAGGGAGTTTGCTCTTTTCAGAAGGAAAAATACAGAATAAACGGACAGGGAGGAAGGGATAAAGGAAAGAAAAGAATTAATTTACGGAATGTGGAGAAAAACACAACAGAAATTCCAACTCCACTGTTGTAAACTAAGTGTAGAGAAGATCAACGGAGTTTGTTCTTTTCAAAACGAAGAGAACAAAATAACCAGACGTATTTTGCTCAAGGAAGGGAGAGATAAAGAAAATAAAATAAATTTATGGGATGTGGAGGAAAACACAAAAGAAACACTCCCACTTCTCTATTGTAAAATAAGTGCAGAGATGAAAGATCAAGAAGACGCAGCAACTATTCATAAAGAACAAAATAACCCAAAATATTTTTCTCATGGAACGAAGGGATAAAGAAAAGAATTAATTTACGGAATATGGAGAAAAGCACAGAAGAAACTCACAGAAATAAGCTAGAGCAGAAAAGTAAGGAGGTGCCGTTGAAAAGACAAAACAGCTCTTTCAAACAACTCTACTGAACCACAACAAGAGATACATTAAATGTTTACGGATCATGCAGGAAGGACCAATTATGATAATCATGTATGATATTAATTGATTTCGAATGACTGACACGTTTTTAAATGCATTCATTACTGACAATGTGTTGGAATAAAAAAAATAATATAGAACATAAGCCATGAATCTACTTACTTTATTTCTTACAAGCTGTTGAAGAGCAAGAGCCCGTGCCAGAACGAGGCTGGGTTTATCTAGATAGATAGTTCTGTAAATCATGTGAGTACTTAATGTTTGGCAAATTGCTTATACATACATACATAAATAATACATACATACATACACACACACACGATAAACTGTATTTACATTCGTCAAGAAGCTGTGTCCACAATAACGGGGTTCATGACCTAGGAGACTACCAAGGGTCATTAGAGGTTATCCTTTAATGCTGGGTATTTTATTCCATCCGGAGGGACACAAGATGTGGGCGGGCAGATGAGACTTGTAAAGTCATCTCTGTGTAATTAAATGGAAATAAACCGACTCGGCCGTTATCTGGAGTTGTTAATTACGCATGATATATATATATATATATATATATATATATATATATATATATATATATATATATATATATATATATATATATATATATATCTAGAACTCCAGGTCCTCAACAAGTTTCTATGGGTGCAGTTGCTACCCCTACGACCTTTCCTTGATCCCAGCTGATGCTGTTACTCATTTTTGCTAGCTAACCGAAAGGCGAGGATCTTCTCAGCTTAATCCCTAGTCGGTGTCGCTGTTTTTGACGAGACTTTTTTTCAGGTATTTTTAAGACTTATTGAACGACAAATTTCATTGTTAGTTTTGGCAGATATTTTACGGATGAATGCCCTTCCCAGCTCCAACGCTTCCTATTTATCCGGGATCTTTTTCTAAGCCTAATCGCTAGTCGGGGTCGCTGTTTTTGACGGGATTTTTAAAGGTGTTGAGTTTTATTAAAAGGTCCATTTCATCGTTTATTTTGGTAAATGTTTCACGGATGAATGGCCTTTCTCACTCTATAAATCTCCCTATTCATCCGGGCTTTTGAAATACCGACAGATTTTATATAACCACGATAATTACATATAGCGTGCGCTTACTCATATAGATTTTTAAAAAATGAACGCTTATATACGCCCACAAACCAACAGCAAACGAACCCACTACAAAACCCACGACCACACTTTCAAAGAAGCCAGAAACCAAAAATACATTATATGACTATTATGCGGAATGAGACCAGAGAGAGCGAAAAGAGAATCCCCACTGCAAAGTAAGATGAAAGCCAGGTCTCCCCAGCCATTGTCTTTTAAGGGAAACCTCATGAAAGGTGGTAGCGCTGTGAAGAAAAAAAAATGGGGTGCCCCATAAAAAAGCGGAAAGTCTTTTCTTCCAAGAATAAAACAAAAGGTATATAGAAATGAGAGACCATCTGGTGGGTGGGGGGGCGGCGTGTTTGGTGATGGGGGGTACGTTTTAATATCTCATTTACATGTGTATTCAGCTTAGCAAAGGATTAGGATGAAAAATGTGGTTTTTTTTCTTTTTCTTGCCGGCCTTGCTCTTTCGGCATTTAGCCCTCCGTGATAATTTCAAAGCAGGTTTTTTTTTTTAGTTTTCTTTCTCTCTTTTTATAATGCAGTTTTATTATCGTGGTTGCTTTTATCTCCGCATCACCTATTATGCGCGTCAGCATTAAGGAGTGGCTTCGTTGTCTTGCCTCTCTTTAGAAAATATATATTTTTTTGTCTCTGGACATGCACACTATATAATACTACAATTTTGTCACACATACACACATATGTAAGTACACACACACACACACACACACACACACATATATATATATATATATATATATATATATATATATATATATATATATATATATATATATATATATATATATATATATATATATATATATATATATATATATATATATATATATATATATATATTGCACAACCATAGAGAGAGAGAGAGAGAGAGAGAGAGAGAGAGAGAGAGAGAGAGAGAGAGAGAGAGAGAGAGAGAGAGAGAGAGAGAGAGAGAGAGAGCGAGAGAGAAACAAACCAGAGCTAAACAAAAGCTTCTCAAAACAGGACACTCTATGAAAAAGCCTTTCATAGCCAGCGATTAAAGCAATGGCCTCTGTTACTACAAACCAGAATAAACGTTTTAAAGCACATAAGCCGGGGTGCTCTACATTTACGACATGACACTTTATGAAAATGATGTCGAAACGAAGGCAAAATATGTCCCATTCACTATTTTACTGATTTTGTAAAGAGTTCTGACACTTACGCTCGATAATCTACGTTCGAATATGATTTAAAATATATGATTTCATGTCGGATGTTCCGACACCTACGCTGGATAATCTACGTTCGAATATGATTTAAAATATGATTTCATGTCGGATGTTCCGACACTTGCGCTGGATAATCTACGTTCGGATATGATTTAAAATATGATGTTCTGACACACTCGATAATCTACGTTCGAATATGATTTAAAATATGATTTAATGGCAGATATTCTGGCACTTACGCTGGATAATCTACGTTCGAATATGATTTAAGATATGATTTCATGTCGGATGCTCTGACACTTACGCTGGATAATCTACGTTCGAATATGATTTAAAATATGATTTAATGGCAGATATTCTGGCACTTACGCTGGATAATCTACGTTCGAATATGATTTAAGATATGATTTCATGTCGGATGCTCTGACACTTACGCTGGATAATCTACGTTCGAATATGATTTAAAATATGATTTAATGGCAGATGCTCTGACACTTACGCTGGATAATCTACGTTCAGATATGATTTAAAATATGATGTTCTGACACTTACGCTGGATAATCTACGTTCGAATATGATTTAAAATACGATTTAATGTCAGATATTCTGACACTTACGCTGGATAATCTACGTTCGAATATGATTTAAAAGCTAAAATAAGCTGAGATTAAAATCAGGAAGTCGCTCACCATTGTATGGCATCATGTCAAAACTTCAGTTATATTATATGTTTTACTAATTTGAATATTTAATCATTTACCAGTTTATTTAGATCTTTATGTATATATTTATTAATCTATTACTTTATCGTTTTTCCTTTTCTAATATTTATTATGATGTCAAAACCTGAGATATATTATATATTTGTTCCAATTTTATTCATTTAATAATTCAATAATTTATTTTTTTTTATCTATTTATTTATTAATCTATTAATTTATCTTTTTCTTTTCTAATAGCTGATTACTTCTTCCCGTATTTCATATTACCTTATATAACTTCTTTTAAGTGAACACCATATACTTTGGAAGCTTGAATTTCAAGTCAATGGCACCTGTGGTGGGCTTGTTCCGTATGGACATGGGTGTACCTTCTGAATATTAATAGCAATAATAACTATACCAAACTGTCTATCGAACTTCCGTTTTTAATTTACTGAAGACATTCATTTTAAATATTTTGTTATTTATGTAGTTTCTCCTGTCCAGTACTTACACAGACAGGGCTAACACCAATAAATTCACTATCTCGCCGTCATGCAAAACTTTACTTGAATAGCCGAAGGTTGAAAGAGCCATGCATAGCTGAGAAAAGCATTTTTGTCAAAAATACTGGAGGCTTGGCAAAATCAGCCCCTTGAGGGTCAAGCAATGTATTCATGGTTTCCATACTCACATTTTGAAGATTAATATTAAAATGACAACGCCATTATGTGATTCTGAGTTTGAAAATATTTTCACAAACTTGTGATATACTACTGCATTATATTTAGTCAACTAATGCAACAGCATGAAGGTCCATCATGCGGGATATAATTTCGTCACCAAGATATCACACTCGAGAAATGTCAAAAGGAAGAACTTCGGAACTGGAAAAAACGCCATTAAGCGACAGAGTATAAAAGATATTTGCATCACCACATGCTAAATTAAGGTACGTGTTCTCATCTATTTTTTACAACAATAAACACAGCTTCCCAAGTGTTACAACCGTGAAATGAATTCCGAATGTTCTTCATAAGACACAGCAACATGAATTTCGTAAGAACTACATAAGAAAAAAATAGGGCAGGAAAGTTATTTTCTTCACCAAGTGCTAAATTAATTGTAAATATCCTCATCTTCTCCTTTTTCAACAAAAGACACAACTTCCTTAATGCTACAACCGTGGAATGAGTTTCGAAAGTATTTCACAAGGCACAACAATCAAAATTTCATAAGAGCTACATCAATAAAAAAAGATAATTACGAGGTCTATAACAATACAACAAGTGAAAAGAATTTTATACTTAAAACAACAACACAAAAATAAAAATGTAACTTCAAATATAAAAATGTAATTTCCTAGGAAACACAAAGCTGCTGAAAAGATTTCACGAAATGCCAAATCAATTGAAAAAAAAAAGAAAGAAATTAGCTGCAATAAACTACAACAACAACAGAAGGATCTTATTAATCATTTCTACAACATTTAATAACAAAACGACCAATCTTCCTTCCTAAAGTATTCGCTACAACATTTAATACCAAAAGACCAATCTTTCTTCCTAAAGCATTTGTTACATCAGTCAATAATAAAAGACCAATCTTTCTAGTAACAAAAGACCAATCTTTCTTCCCAAAGCATTTGTTACATCAGTTGGTAATTATAAAAAAAAAACACCAGCATCACTTAGAACATGAAAATAAAGTCGAGAGCGGATTCCCAGGGTATCCCCAGGGGCTGAAATAAAAAAAGATTTGAATCAATACGAGCAGGCAACAACGTCTGTCGGAATATGCCACTTTAATCCATTTCTGGATTTTATAGCTTTTTAACTTCGGGACTGAGTCGTCCCACGGGGGCCGGGATCAAGTACCGGTCAAAAAGAGAGGGGTCAATACACCGGTCAAAAAAGAAAAAAAGAAAAAAAGGGAGAAAGAGAGAGTGGAAAACTTACTCTACAAATGTGTATGTCCAAAAATTGTAGCTGGAATTAATTGTCATATACAAGTGTTGAATTGCTTCAGAGAGGGATTCACCAGTACATCCGATGCAAGCCAAAATAATGCTTGTATGAATACCCTGTACATATATGAATAAACTAACATTTGCATACATTATATACATATATATATATATATATATATATATATATATATATATATATATATATATATATATATATATATATATATATGTATATATATATATATATATATATATATATATATATATATATATATATATATATATATATATATATATATATATATATATATATACATATACAGGCATGTGTACATGTGAGCATACAATATCATATAGGCTATGCATATATATATTATATATAATATATAATATAAATATATATATACATATATACATATATATATATATATATATATATATATATATATATATATATATGCACACATCAAATTTATACTTGTTTGTAAAAGCAATCTAAAATCTTCCCCACCACGGAACCAAAACAGTAACCATGAATAACTACCCAACCACTGGTGACAATTTTATAATTTCCCGACAGATCATAAACAAGCCTTTTGAAAAATGAAACCGGGGATTAAAATATGTGATAAAGCAAAGTGCCTCTTAGGAACCTTATGAAAGAGTATATATACTTAGTATCACAATGAGAAAAAAAATTAAAAGAAAAAGTACAAACACCTAACATGAAATATTTATTTGAATTCATCGTTGAGATATATACGAGTATATATATATATATATATATATATATATATATATATATATATATATATATACATATATATATATATATATATATATATATATATATCATCAAGAGTTCATAGTCTTTTAGTCAGTGGGAATTTCGTTCGTAAAAGGCCAGAAGGGTTGGGGGGTGGGGGGAGGGGGGTGTCATAAGAGGAGATGAACCCTAAATTTATCAGGACTACAAAAATTGATCTCTCAATCCAGCTAAAATATTGTTTATGTAAATGCCCCGCGTACATGGGAATAAACTAAGATTTACATGCAAAAATACAGGCATGCGTACATAAATGCATGCAATAATATATATATATACATATATATGTCTGTATATATACATATTTATTTATATATACATGTATATTATATATATTTATATCTATCTATGTATCTATCTATATATATAGATATAGATAGATAGATAAATAGATAGATATAAATAAATATATATATATATATACTGTATATATATATATGTGTGTGTGTGTGTGTGTGTGTGTGTGTGTGTGTGTGTGTGTGTGTGTGGAAGGCACCATTCACTTTATTTCTCCTTGTAACGAGCAACGACTAAATCAAACGAGTGTCGCAGAAAACGGCAAGCAAAAAAAAAAAAAATGTTCAGGGCACAATGCCTTCGCTTCTGTGACGGAGGCAGCACGCGCGTTAATTAAAGGCCATTCCTCGTTCCAGTTCTCCAAAAAATGAATTTGCAGAGAAAAGAAAGAGAGAAAGAGAGAAAGAGAGAAAGAGAAGAAGGCATTCTCCGCATTCCAACGGAGGACATTTACGCCATGAAACTGAATCGGAGGAAGAGAACGGGAAGAGGTTCCAGTTAGGAATAAAAAAAAAAAAAAAAAAAAGGGAAAAGGTTGGAAGTGATAAAACCAGGAAAGGATTGAAAACGACTCTCGTTGATGCGAATCGAAAAGGAACCTAACTCTGTTACCCTGGGACCGAGATGTATGACCCGACTTATGATAGAACACGAGAGACTGGGAGGAGGAGGAGGAGGAGGAGGAATAGGAGTGTGAGGAGGAAAAGATTAGGAGGAGGAAGAGCGTAGGATGAGGAAGAGAGGAGGAGGAGGAGGAGGAGGAAGAAGAAGAAAGGAGGAGGAGGAAGAGGAGGGAGAGGAAGAGGAAGAGGGGTGGAGGAGGGGAGGAGGAGGAGGGGAGGAGGAAGAGGAGGAGGGGAGGAGGGGGGGGAGGAGGAAGAGGAGGAGGGGAGGAGGAGGAGGGGAGGAGGAGGAGGAGGAAGAGAGGAACGGGTGAAGGAGGAGAAGGAGGAGGAGGGGAGGAGGAGGAAGAGAGTAGGAGGAGGAAAAGAGGAGGAGAAAGAGAGGAAAAGGAGGAGGAGGAGGAGGAGAAGGAGAAGGAGAAGGAGAAGGAAAAGGAGTAGGAGTAGGAGTAGTAGTAGGAGGAGGAGGAGGAGGATGAGGCGGAGAAGAAGGAGGAGGAGGAGGAAGAGTAGACATCATGAGACGTAAAGAAAAAAAAAAAGAATTACGGAACTCCTGAAGCTGAAACTTTAATAACGGACGGCAGACAATTACGGATGTCTCTCACAGATCTAGGAATGCTGGAATTGCCTTGAAAGTATTTCTGAATTAAATATTGACAGAGAGAAAGAATTCTATCAACACTGTAGTAGAGGGAAAGACGAAGGGAGGGACAGTCATTATGATACTACAGACAATAAAGATTATCAGAGAGAGAGAGAGAGAGAGAGAGAGAGAGAGAGAGAGAGAGAGAGAGAGAGAGAGAGAGAGAGAGAGAGTTGCGAATAATAATGGTTAAGAGGGAGAGCGGGAGGCAACATGAATAATAATGAATGTCAGAAAGAGACAGAAAATAGTAATCAATGAGAAGAGAGAGAGAGAGAGAGAGAGAGAGAGAGAGAGAGAGAGAGAGAGAGAGAGAGAGAGAGAGAGAACCGCGACTAATAATAGATATAAAGACCGCTTCTAACATAACATCCAATATGTGTGTCCACATCCGGATGGCTTTGAAGTCACGAGTAGTAATGCACAGCTTATTAAATATTAATTGACTGCTGAAAAGGCAATCAAAGCCTCGTTTTGATTTTGAAACTGTGCATTAAGATACGCACAATGATGCCTACACGCTGGAAAAACAACTTCGTGAATATGAAACAACTGAGTAAAAACGAATATGATTTCATTTCGGGGTCGACGACGCTATTAAAACTTTCATATATATATATATATATATATATATATATATATATATATATATATATATATATATATATATATATATATATATATATACTATATACATATACACAGATATACTGTATATATGTATATATATCTATAATGAATGCTCGAATTATGATTTCACAATGTTTGTGAGCGCCAATTTTTTTTTTTAAATCCTACATAACTGTAGACATAAAATATTATAGTACAGGCGAAAATGGAACTATTATAGCAGACAATAACTCAAGGTCGAGATTCTCAGAAAAAATGCGAGTTATTTCAGGTTCACCAAAGTACTAAACATATACTTATGTTGGAAAATGTCAAAACTTCTGATATTCCAAAGTTCAGGTTGAGAAGTGAAGCTTGAAAATCTTCAGTAAGTGAAGCCCAAGACGCTATAAATACTTTGATCAAATGTCCATAATCTGTCTACAAAATCTATAAAGCTGATGTCAGGCCACTCAAGTCACAAGAGATGTCATGACGTCGAAGTCTCCTAAATGACAGTCTGAAGTTTTTGATGTCAAGAAACTGAACTTTCTAAAGCCTGGTACTTAGCTGATATCTAGAAATCCTTCAAATTTGTAATCCTCTTCAGATTTCACTGTTCACTGACTGCTTCTTTTCTCTTGTTTCAAGATTTTGACTTTTTCGTGTTTCTGTTTTTTTTTTTATCCAGATTCATTTAACATTCCTCCTTTAAGACGCAAAAAACCTATCGCTTACTTGGTGTTGAAGCACCAAAATACTAACACTTGGGAGAAAGATAGAAAGATAACGAGATCTTCGAACCCTCACTAACTGATATCAAGATATTTTTGAGTTTCAAATCTCTCAGTGACTGATATCAAGATATTTTTGAGCTTCAAATCTCTCAGTGACTGATATCAAGATATTTTTGAGCTTCAAAACTCTCAGTGACTGATATTAAGTTATTTTTGAGTTTCAAAACTCCCAATGACTGATATCAAGATATTTTCGAGTTTCAAAACTCCCAATGACTAATATCGAAATATTTTTGAATTTCAAAACTTCAAATGACTGATATCGAGATATTTTCGAGTTTCAAAACTCCCAATGACTGATATCAAGATATTTTCGAGTTTCAAAACTCCCAATGACTGATATCGAGATATTTTCGAATTTCAAAACTCCAAATCACTGATATCAAGATATTTTTGAGTTTCAAAACTCCCAATGACTGATATAAGGATATTTTTTGAGTTTCAAAACTCCCAATGACTGATATCAAGATATTTTCGAGTTTCAAAACTCGCAGTGACTGATATCAAGATATTTTTTATAAAGATATTTTTGAGCTTCAAAGCTCCCAATGCCTGATATCAAGGTACTTTGGAGTTTTGGAACTCCCACCAATTGATACCAAGGCATTTTTAAGCTTCAAAACTCCCAGTGATTAATATCAAGATATTTTTGAGTTTCAAAAGTCCCACTAAAGATATCAAAATACTTTTGTTTCAAAACCCCCACTAATTGACATCAAGATATTTTTAAGTTTCGGAACTCTCAAAGACCGAAGTCCGGATATTCTGGAGTTTCAGAACTCCAATAACGGATGTCAAGACCCATATGTGTAAACTTAGGGGCGGGGGGCACCCGCCCCCCTTTTCCCGGAGCGATAGACGGCAAATTAAAAAGTTTTCCTCCCACAAAATAGCTTCACTTACAAATCTCGCTTTTCTCATTAAACTCAAAGGACTTTTCCGCTTGGGGGGTAACGACTGGAAAACTAGAGAGAGAGAGAGAGAGAGAGAGAGAGAGAGAGAGAGAGAGAGAGAGAGAGAGAGAGGGGGGGGGGGTAAACGAATGCCATACATTTCAGAGGAAAGTTTATACGCATAAAGGACGCGGAAGACTTAGTGCATAGAGAACCGTAGATACGGAAAAGGGTAGAGAGAATAAAGGAGGGTGGAGGTAACATAAAAATCGAAGTGAGGGGAAATAAATTTTCAAGGAGGGGGAGTTTTAATTTCAGAGGGTTAAAAAAAAAAGAGGGACGGGGACTCACTCTGTAGTCTGCGAAATTAAAGACGATGGCTGATAAACTAAAGGCAAATTTAGAATAAAAGGGTAAAAAATAAAAGAAGTATCGTGTCTTACAAATTTTCAAGATATAATATTCTTTCTCTCTCTCTCTCTCTCTCTCTCTCTCTCTCTCTCTCTCTCTCTTACTGCAAAAAGAAATAAATGAAAAAATCCGTGTTTTAAAAATTTTCAAGACATAATACCCCCTTCCTCTCTCTCTCTCTCTCTCTCTCTCTCTCTCTCTCTCTCTCTCTCTCCCCCTGCAAAAAATAACGAGAAATTCCGTATCTTAAACATGTTCAACACATAATACTCTCTCTCTCTCTCTCTCTCTCTCTCTCTCTCTCTCTCTCTCTGCAAAAAATAACGAGAAATTCCATGTCTTTAAAATTTTCAAGACATACTACTCTCTCTCTCTCTCTCTCTCTCCAAAAAAATAACAAGAAATTCCGTGTCTTTAAAGTTTTCAAGACATACTACTCTCCCTCTCTCTCTCTCTCTCTCTCTCTCTGCAAACAATAACAAGAAATTCTGTATCTTAAAAATTTCAAGACAATACTTTTTTCATATTATTTCCTCTCTCTCTCTCTCTCTCTCTCTCTCTCTCTCTGCTGTTATCTCAGGAGCACCGAAAAATCTCCGAGATTAACGAACACTACCTTCCCGAGGCGAAAAGGCAAAATAAAATCAACCCCGATAACAATACGATGGAAATTGAAATTCTTCCAAAGAAAACTTTAAGGAATTCCTCTATTTTCTGGTATCATTAATACTGGGAAAACTCTCCTGCAACAGGCGAACAAAAGCGATTTCATTTATATTCATGACCTGTTAGGAATGGAAAGTAACTGAAGCACACACACAAACACAAACGGAGAGAGAGAGAGAGAGAGAGAGAGAGAGAGAGAGAGAGAGAGAGAGAGAGAGAGAGAGAGAGAGGATTGTGAGTTTTTTCAAAATACACGCATATATATATATATATATATATATATATATATATATATATATATATATATATATATATATATATATATATATATATATATATCATGTGTGTGTATGTGTGTATTCGCGCGCGTGTTTGTGTATGTGTTAATAAGGTTAACACAGGCAAACAGACGGACCACGTTCTTTGATGATATGGTTGGGGCATGTGGAAAGAATGGGAAAACGTGAGTTTGTGAAAAGGGTTCAATTGTTCCCTATTTTAGCGGTTAAAGGGTGCAAGAGTCAGTAACAGTTGTCATACTATTCTCTTAAGCCACCCCTTAGAAGGCGAAAAGGCTGATTTGTGATAAATCTAAATTCGATTCTCTAATTAGATGCTCCTCCTTCTCCTAAAACATGGAGTGGCAACCAAGAAGAGACAAGACAATGGTCACTGGTATATTCACCACACGTTTCTTCCCTTCCCCCTTGGGAAGGCTGACTGCAGAGGAGTCCACCTTTCTGCTCTTAGAATTGAACTGATATAGAATTTAGGCCAAAGGCCAAGCACTGGGACCAATGAGGTCATTCGACGCTGAAACGGAAATTGACAGTAAAAGTTTGAAAGGTGTAACAGGAAGAAAACCTCGAAGTTGCATTGTGAATCAATTGTTAGGAGTGGGTAGAAAGTAAGATGGAAGAAAGAGAATATGAAAGGAGGTACAGTAAAAGGAACGAAAAGGATTGCAGCTAGGGGTCGAAGGGCACGCTGCAAAGAACCGTAAGTAATGCCTGCAGTGCACCGCATGAGATGCACTGCTCTTAGGAAGCCTTTTTTGGAAGACGAAGTATCCCAAGCTATCTCATCTATCCTATAGCTACGACCAACCACACTTGACTAATCACCAAAATCTCTTTAATCATCCATATACTCAATGTTACATACACGTAATGCTTTTAAAAATAAGGAGGCAAACACTACCTTCTTAATTTAATTTTTGAAATTCGCATTAAAATGAACTTATATGCTAAAATAACGGAGGGCTCTCTTTATACACTAAATTCAAGCTCATTATTATTTCTTTAAATACTGGCAATCCAAAATGGAAAGGGGAAGATACTTTTCTTTCTCCACAGTATATTTCAACGATGGCGCCATTTCATTTAATCTATCAAAGAATGTGTTTACATTTTCTTTACCAGGACAAATACAGATTGTTAGCTATATCTAAATACTTGTAATATTCTGATCTTAAAGAATTCCCAGTGAAAGTTACTTAGCACAAACGATAAAGGATTTCCCATAGCCAACAGTCAAACATATAACAAAAAAACTTACTTGTATTGCTAAGCTGGTATAAATCTAAAGCTATTCTTTACCTGCTTAAAAACTTTATTATTAATGTGGCATTTGAAAACAATAATACAATGAAAAACAGCAATTATAAAGAACTCTCCTGATAATACACAGGGCAGTTTTGATGTTATAGAAATATATATATATATATATATATATATATATATATATATATATATATATATATATATATGTATATATATATATAATATATATATATATATATATATATATATATATATATATATATATCTATGCATATATATATATATATATATATAAATATATATATATATATATATATATATATATATATATATATATATATATATATATATATATATATATATATATATATATTTATATATATTTCTATAACATGAAAAACTGCTCTATCATCCTGTTTATACCTATTCATTTGTGAGCACTTAAATTCCCTTTTCCGGTGACTTGTAAGTTTGACCAACACAAGACCTGCCACAGGCGTTACATGCACGAGCGCGCTTGCGCACACGTAAAGCAAGGTGACCAGGTAACCAACCGCACAGGAAGATATGCCCGAACCTGAAAACCTGACCTTCCCCTAGTCGTTAGAAGCTAGATGCTAATCATAATCAAAGTTGTTAGTATCCTTCCGTAATGAGAAGATCAACTTAATTATCTCATTACAAAATCAATACACTTCCCTCGTATCTTTTTCGGCCTTTTTTTCCCTCCCCAATAATTACAGGGTGGCCTGACCTACAGTAATTCAAAGAGTCTGCGTTATTTATAAACGAGCGCGGCCGAAACACCGGCCCCCCCCCGCCCCCCGCATGTATGAAATCCGCGATTGGGATTTTGTTTACCGGGGCAGATTCTAAACAACAGAATGTTTAACCGTTTGTTTAATGTTTGTTTTATATGAGATTGGGATAAAATCGTATTTTCACTAATTAATATTTCTTTTTGCATAAAACTGGGATGGAACCATATTTTCATTATCTATTTAATATTTCTTTTTATGTAGAATTGGGATAAAATCGTATTTTCATTGTCTATTTAATATTTCTTTTATATAAAATTGGGATAAAATCGTATTTTCATTGTCTATTTAATATTTCTTTTTATGTAAAATTGGGATAAAATCGTATTTTCATTGTCTATTTAATATTTCCTTTATATAAAATTGGGATAAAATCGTATTTTCATCGTCTATTTAATATTTCTTTTTATATAAAATTGGGATAAAATCGTATTTTGATCCTCGATGCAGAGATCTGTCAGGATTTTCGAAAGAGTCGATATCAAGAAGTGGCTTAGACATTTCAAAATGGTTATAGAAAGTAATTTTTCAAATTACTCCATATTCTATGCAGAGATTATTAAAAATGAATTATTAATATACCTGAAAACCATACTACGAAACAAAGGTACATTGACAAAGACAATAACATTCCCCTTAACTGTAGTTCAAATGATTTTGTAAAATCATATCTAATTTTGTACGCAGTTAGAAATTTCCATACCTTGATTATCCAAACTTCTCTCTGCGAGGGAAACATCAGCCACAAATTACTACATCAACGGAAAAGTCATTGAAGGGTCTGATAAGTTTTCGATTGCTATGAAGGAAATCCGACACACAGAAGAGTTTAAGATTGCCTAACAAGGATAATCGGACCCTCAGATAAATTTTGGATTGCCTAATAAGGATAATCTGACTCTCAGATAAGTTTTGGATTACTTAATAAGGATAATCTGACTCTCAGATAAATTTTGGATTGCTTAACGAGGATAATCTGACATCGAGATAAGTTTTAGATTGCATAACAAGGAAAATCTGACACCCAGAAGAGTTTTAGATTGCCTAATAAAGATAATCTGACCCTCAGACAAATTTTGGATTGCCCAACAAGGATTATCTGACACCGAGATAAGTTCTAGATTTGCTTAACACGGATAACTGACACTGGGGTAAGTTCCAGATTGCCTGACAAGGAAAATCTGACCTGAGATAAATTCTAAATTGCGTGTAGAGGAAATCTGATACAGAAATAAATTCAAGATTGTCCTAAAGAGGAAAATCTGACACTGAGATTAATTCTAGATTCCCTATAGAGAAAAATCTGATATCGCAATAAATTCTAGACTGCCTAATGAGGGGACTCTGATACCGAGATTAATTATTATTATTATTATTATTATTATTATTATTATTATTATTATTATTATTATTACTTTAATGTGGGATATTTTTTAGTATTATTGAAATCGGGTATATGAAAGCTAAGAGAACGGGATATTGATAAAAATTATTATTATTATTATTATTATTATTATTATTATTATTATTATTATTATTATTATTATTATTATTATTATTATTCAGAAGATGAACCCTATTCACATGGGACAAGCCCACCACAGGGGCCATTGACCTGAAACTCAGTCTTCCAGATATGGTGTTCATTCGAAAGAAGTAACAGGAGGTAATGGGAAACACAGAAAGAAGAGATCACTTATCAAAAAAGGAAAAAAAGTAAGTTAACACATTGATAAATAAATAGATAAAAATGCAAGTATATCACTTTCGAAGTTCCAACTGCGCGACATCTCCAGGGAGACTGTTCTAGAAGGTGGCATCTAGATATTACTATTGCTGGCATTTGCTTTGGAGGGAGAAAGGCAAACAATTTTCAAGTTTGAGGAAATTTGAAAGGAAAACAGTTTTCGAGTTCGAGGAAATTTGAAAGGAAAACAGCTTTAGAGTTCCGGGAAATTTGAAAAGCAGACAGTTTTCGAGTTCGAGGAAACTTGAAGAGCAAATAATTTTAAGAGTTCGAGGAAATTTGAAGGGCAAATAATTTTCGAATTCGAGGAAATTTGAAAGGCAAACAATTTTTGAGTTCGAGGAAATTTGAAAGGCAAACAATTTTTGAGTTCGAGGAAATTTGAAAGGCAAACAATTTTAAAGTTTGAGGAAATTTGAAAGATAACAATTCTCGAACTCGAGGAAATATGAAAGGCAAACAATTTTAGAGTTCGAGGAAATTTGAAAGGAGAGCAATTTTAAGAGTTCGAGGAAACTTGAAACACAGACACTTTTCGAGCTCATGGAAATTTGAAAGGCAAACAGCTTTCGAGTCTGAGGAAATTTGAAAGGCAAACAGTTTTCGAGTTCGAGGAAATTTGAAACGCAGATAATTTTCGAGTTCGAGGAAATTTGAAAGGCAGACAGTTTTCGTGTTTGAGGAAATTTGAAAGGCAAACAGTTTTCGAGTTCGAGGAAAATTGAAAGGCAAACAATTTCCGAGTCCGAGGAAATTTGAAAAAGCAAACAATTTTCGAGTTCGGCGAATTTTGAAAGGCAAACAACTTCAGAGTTCGAGGAAATTTGAAAGGCAAACAGTTTTCGAGTTCGAGGAAATTTGAAAGGCAAACAATATCAGAGTTCGAGGAAATTTGAAAGGCAAACAGTTTTAGAGTTCGAGGAAATCTGAAAGGCAAATAATATCAGAGTTCGAGGAAATTTGAAAGGCAAACAATTTTAGAGTTCCTTAAGGATCGCTTAACTATTTCCACACACATGGAGTTAATCACCCTTGAACTCTATAACCTGCGGGATCATAATTCAATATGAACATTTTTCCCTATTTCCGTTTACTTAACTATTATTCTCCCTTCCCAAATTCTCTCCCCCCGATGTCTGTTTGCCAATCGAAGACCAACCAACGCCAATTCACCATGAAACGCTTCCCTTCTCCCGTCTAATTGGTTATTTACTAGGATTGGTTTGAGCCAATACATACAGACCGCTCACTGGATTAAAGGGGCAAATGCAGACATATATGGTTACTGGTGGGACACTATCGAATTTGAGGATACCTGTAAAAATAAAGAAAAAGGTTACGCGATGTCTGTTGTAGGTTTTTCATCGCTTTGAACTATGTACTTCTTTCTTACCTGGGACCAGGGAAATAGAAAGACTGCCTTTAATAATAATAATAATAATAATAATAATAATAATAATAATAATAATAATAATAATAATAATAATAATAATTTCATTATCATCATTATTATTGCAAGGTTTGCTGCAAAGAATGATAATAAGTTTTTACTTTTGTTGCTATTACAAAGCTTTCTACATAAAATTTTATGTAAACATATGACTCCAGATGACATCTTTCTATTTAGGGATATTTAATTTTTACACAAGAAGTGAGGGTGCAAGCCCTAAGCTACTGTCCCTTCCCCCAAACCTTCGTCTTATCTTGCAAAAAGTTCAAGCTACCAGAAGTGGTTAAAATACTGAATAACTCAGCTTTAACTATTTTTTTTTTTTAATAAATAATGAGAGAGAGAGAGAGAGAGAGAGAGAGAGAGAGAGAGAGAGAGAGAGAGAGAGGAGGGGAGGGGGGGCCTGTAAGAAAAATGGGCAGGAATATATAATTCTAGATCTTAATACGGAAAAAATTATTCATGTTCCTCTTATGGTTAATGGTAATGATGCCTCTCGTGAATTCATCTTCCATGGAAAAAAATTCAAGGGTTTCTTTCGTATGTAAATTCAGTATTATCTAATGTAAAACTGTAAAAAAAAATTAAATGACGTAGTAAATCCAAGCCCTGTATACGTAAAAACAACTAATTTTCATAAGTATTGTATGATTGAATCTCGCATTTTGAACGCTGAGCAAACGCCCCCCAATTCTTGTCTTGCTACTCCACGCAAATGGAATACGTTAAGCGTTATTCATTTTCCATTTGCTACCCATTCCTCAACCTTTTAAAAACACCGGGAAAAAAACCCTCACCCAGTTTCCCAAACGACCTACGCTAACAAATCGCCCAAGCGAAAAACATCTCATTAATGTTATGGGAGATACCGGATTCCATTCTTCATCATCGTACATCTACACCCTCGGCCGAGACAGTTGCCATTGTTCGCCGGGGAGGACAATATATCAGCCCCGATAGACTGGCCTGACGTTTTAATATATTAAGCAGGATAATTTTTCACAGCGGGATGTACAAAGACTGTTTTCTACTATCCGGAATTTATCATTCCTTAATTTTTTATTTTTTCTTTCAGCATAAGAACTGAAAACACGCAATTTCAAGTCTGATTTTCGAGAGTTTGTGAAGCATGTTCGAGACAGGCCTAGCCGCAGTGGCCTTGTAAAATTTAATTTAATGAAAAGAGCGCGCATCTTTCTTAGGTTAAAATTTGTGCAAAAGATTTTGTCTCAGAATGTTTTGCTCACTGAAATACAGCCACGAAGAATTTCCAAGTAAAGAATTAATGCATGATAATGTATTACAAGTTCGTAAGCTGCTTAATAATGAAAGTAATAAAAGAATTAGTACTGAAGCTTCAACAAACCATTTTTTTTGCGAAGATTTAAGTTTTGTTAAGTCAGTAAAATAAAGTGTCTCAAGAATCAAAATTGCTCTCCATGCTCTAACACAGAGGCTGCTTCCAGAGTATGATAACGAGCACTCAAAACAAACACTGGTTTCCTGTCTATCTACCTAATGAATAAACAAAGAAAAAATAACTACATACATCTAAAATTGATAAGCCTTCGTCTTGTCTCCAGAAATCTTCGCGTAACTTCTGCTCAGATGAATGAGACAGTAGCCATTGAGGTTTATAACTCTAAGAAATTATTAATGGCTTGATGGCTCTAAGAAAATATTATGGATTTTTTTTTACTCTATTTTGTTGAGTACTTCTTACTCTTATCATTTGAAATGACGCAATCTTCTTGCAGCCGTCAACCTCAGTATTTCCCTTTCACTGCTGACGGCGGAAAAATGTGTGTATGTGTGTGTGTGTGTGTGTACCCGGAATTAAATCATAAGAAGTGGAAAAAATACACACATACGGGACGGAATTACATTAGTTTGAAAAAACACCTTTTTGGACTGATCTGAATTGTAGATGGAAGGAGAGCGAAGCGGAAGAGAGAGAGAGAGAGAGAGAGAGAGAGAGAGAGAGAGAGAGAGAGAGAGAGAGAGAGAGAGAGAGAGAGAGAGAGGCAGGGAAGAGGAGGAGGGGGTGGTGTGTTCAGAACGTCAGCACAGAAAGAATCAGCATAAAAAGGTTTCGGGAGGTATAAAATAGCTGTCAATTTGCCTTTCATTTTTTTCCCCCCTTTTCATGTTTCCTTGGAGTACGCGTCCTTTACATGTAAAAGGCGAATTACCATAGAAAGCACGAGATCTTTGTTTGAAATGTAAGCATATCCCGATTTACAGTCTGTACTGATACGCGTGTATACACAAAAGTATACATACATACATACATACATACATACAAATATGTATATATATATATATATATACATATATATATATATATATATATATATATATATATATATATATATAAAAATAAGTAAAATATAAATATACATAATCAAGGTGTTAATATTTGTACCTGCACCTTAAATACATAAACTGGGATCATCAGTACTTAGCTTATTCACATAATTCTTTAGATAAGGAAGACCTTCAGATATACTAACTCTTTCTGAAAATCTTATTCTCTTCATTAAAATTTCACAATTATAAAACAGCAAGACATTAATATTTCAAAACGATATAACATGATGGCGGGTATTAAAATCTAAAAGTTCTTCCTTTCAAGAAATGAAAATATTTTCAGTCAAAAATTGCACTTCTTTGATCATATCAAATTTAACTACGACCATAAGGAAAAAATGTAATCTTTCTTTAAAGGAATAAAAAAAAATTTCCCTAAAAAAATTACATTCCTTTGATCAAATCTAGTTGAATCACATCTAATTTAACCATTTACGACTGTAAGCAAAAAAAAAAAAAAAAATGTAAGCAGTAGTATTTAAAGTTTTCCCCGAACTCCAAGAATGCAATGGGAAATATTTGCCTTTTCACTACGCATATACTGTATGTTTACATGAAGTTACTTAATTATACGTCGGAAATGATTTTCCCTTGGTTTCATTCACGTTCGGTACATACGCCATTTCAGACGGGTTTTATACGTGTATGTTGTACGTAGCAAATACTATAAATTCCGCTGATACCTTTAGCCTCAATTTTTCTTTACTTTTATTGAGAAAATTTACATAGTTTTGCACATAGCTATCTTTTATACAATATATTTTTTATATTATATACATTTTGTTTGTTAGTTGACACAATGTGGTTAATATATCATTTACATCTACGTACATAAGTCATCTACACAAATGTTACTCCCATTTCTCAGAAATCTAGAATGTCTTCCATTAAATGAAAAACATTATTTGTTAAATATAAATAAACTTTCCTGATTTATATACTAGCATCAAATGAAAATTATTCTTCTCAGTACACCATATACAAATATATTATGGCTTCTAAGGCAAAAGTCCGTTGAACTGAATTGAACTGAATATAGGATTTAGGCCAAAGGCCAAGCACTGGGACCTATGAGGTCATTCAGCGCTGAAATGGAAATTGACAGTAAAAGGTCTGAAAGGTGTAACAGGAGGAAAACCTCGCAGTTGCACTATGAATCAGTTGTTAGGAGAGGGTGGAAAGTCAGATGGAAGAAAGAGAATATGAAAGGAGGTACAGTAAAAGGAACAAAAGGGGTTGCAACTAGGGGCCGAAGGGACGCTGCAAAGACCTTAAGTAATGTCTACAGTGCACCGCATGAGGTGCACTGACGGTACTATCCCCCTACGGAGAAAAAATGCCTTGAACTTTGTCGTTACATCACAATTTTATTTTTAATATCAAGGGGTAGCGTGAAGGTACCCTAATGCCCTTTTTCAACACAGGCCCGATGACGAAAAAAGTGTTGGGCGTTGCTTCCAGCCTCTTAAAGGAGAGAAGGTTAAAATAATCAGGAAGAGAACTCCAAAGACCAGTAGTAGAGGGAAAAATGCAGTCAGTGAATCGTGAACTAAAAGGTGAATTAAGTTACTGAACTGTTCTGCGGCAAAAGCGATATGACAACAAATAAACGTCACATAAGAAATTATACTAAAATAAAGGTTGTGGAAGCTTTATATAAAACGAAAAATATACAAAGTAGTCAACAGAATCGGTAGAATATAACAAACAGGACTGGAGTGGAAGTAATATATGATAACAAACAGGACTGGAAGTGGAAACAATATATGATAACAAACAGGACTGGAGGTGGAAGCAATATATGATAACAAACTGGACTGGAAGTGAAAGCAATATATGATAACAAACAGGATTGGAGGTGGAAGCAATATATGATAACAAACAGTACTGGAAGTGGAAGTAATATATGATAACAAACAGGACTGGAAGTGAAAGCAATATATGATAACAAACAGGACTGGAAGTGAAAGCAATATATGATAACAAACAGGACTGGGAGTGGAAACAATATATGATAACAAACAGGACTGGAGGTGGAAGCAATATATGATAACAAACAGGACTGGAAGTGGAAGTAATATATGATAACAAACAGGACTGGAAGTGAAAGCAATATATGATAACAAACAGGACTGGGAGTGAAACAATATATGATAACAAACAGGACTGGAGGTGGAAGCTTAATATATGATAACAAACAGGACTGGAAGTGGAAGTAATATATGATAACAAACAGGACTGGAAGTGAAAGCAATATATGATAACAAACAGGACTGGAAGTGAAAGGAATATATGATAACAAACAGGACTGGAAGTGGAAGTAATATATGATAACAAACAAGACTGGAAGTGTAAGTAATATACGATAACAAACAGGACTGGGAGTGAAAGCAATATATGATAACAAACAGGACTGGAGGTGGAAACAATATATGATAATAAACGGGACTGCGAGTGAAAGCAATATATGATAACAAACAGGACTGGAGGTGGAAACAATACATGATAATAAACGGGACTGGGAGTGAAAGCAATATATGATAACAAACAGGACTGGAGGAGGAAGCAATATATAATAACAAACAGGAATGGGGGTGGAAGCAATATATGACAAAGAAAAAACGTAATATGAAATCTTACAATAAACAACCAACTCCAATAATTTTTCAAAAACGGGAGTAAACAAAACACGGAAAAACGAAAGTAAAAAAAAAAAAAAACGCGGATGAACACACAGCTTCCCGTAAAAACCCGAAAACATAATTTACGAGAAGAGCATCAACAAATAGAGCCAATGGTCGCTTACCAAGTACAAAAAGAATCGCTTTTAGTAAACAGGAACATAACGTCGATTTTTTCCGCTTATATAATCCGAAGATGTTTGCCCGTCCTTCAAAAAGCCTTCAGATGATTATCATAGATCTTTCAGAAGACTTATAAAAAGTTTCAAGAGAAAATTCAACTTCAACAAAAGGAAGGAATGAGAGGAAATCACATTTTTTTTTGCGTGTGTACACATATTCTGCATACAAAGTACAGCGTACATTAGATATACAAGACTGGTTAGCAGTTCCGGCAAAAGATGGCGACATTTCTGCAAATTTTACGCTGAATTCTCATTGCTGCTCAAGAGTAAGTCATATTTCCAATGGTTGTTTAATATCTTTATGAATGGGGTGGTCAATAAGTCACGAGAATGAACACCGGAAGTAGGTGAAGAGTTGTGAAGTGAGAGAATGAGTCATAAACAGAATGAAATGAAATGGTTGATACTTAATGACACAGTACTAACTGGAGACAGTAAAGAGAAGCTACACAAACTAGTGAAAGGAACCGAAAGCGTTTGGAATGAAAGTTGATGGAAAATGGAAGTTAGGAAGATGGAGCAATTACTGTTACCATAGGGTGGTATAAGAAGAAGAGCAACTAATTCATATAGTTATTTTGGGAGAAAATTTCCTCTCCCGAATTAGAAGATATGGTCTGTGAAAGTCAGGGTGGGAACATACGAAGGGATTGTTGAGCCATCTCTCCTTTAGTGAAGTAAAGTGTGGAGAAGATATGGTCTATGAAAGCCAGGGTGGGGATGTATGAAGGGATTGTTGAGCCATCTCTCCTTTAGTGAAGTAAAGTATGGATGTTGCATGCAAATGAAACAGAGGGTCGAAGTCGTTCAAATGAATTATTTGCTAGGTGTATGTGGAGTATGAATAAATGAAAGGTTGAGAAGTGTTGAGCTATACAGAAGTGGTGAAAAACTTAGCGTGGGGGTTCATCCATGATTCAGCGTTACAAAATATGAATTTGGCGTTGTGCTGTTTCTCTGGAAACACCCATGTTAAGAGTAAGGGCTTAATGTAGACAAAAATGTGTACATGTATGTGGATGCACAAGTTTAATACTGATAACTAGGACAAGTTATCTGTATAAATCCAAACATTAATTTTACCAAGGTACCCAAGACGATGACACAGTTGGGTAAACTAGTGAAATCGTTTTTGACATTTTAAGAGAAAGAATACTGAAATCTCAAGGGAGGCACAAACTTAATACTGATAACTAGGACAAGTTATCTGTATAAATCCAAACGTAAATTTTACCAAGGTACCCAAAACTATGATACAACTGGATACACTAGTGACATCATTTTTGACAACATTTTAAGAGAAGGAATACTGAAATTTCAAGGACCCTAAGATAGGTACGGAATTTTGAGTCATAATTACAGACTCTGATAACCTGATTCCTCAGCCCCTTTTGCAAAGCGGACAAGAATTGTTTTTGAATGATATAAATGCAACGCGCAAAGACAATCTCTTATGGCATATGGCACATGAATAACAAATGTTTTTGGGTTACATCACTCATATTAATGTAATATATATCAACACTCAGTGCACCATGCATATGAATTAAATCTTACCCATCCCCAATTAAAGATAACGGAGTAAATTATATCAAAGCATGATTAAAAATAATTATTTCCATCCCCACATTAGACCATACACGAAATCCAACTAAAAAAAATAAAAAATAGCACCCTACAATTCCTGCGCTGACTTGGTAACAATCGCTGTAGCTGGGAAGTAGAGAGAGAGAGAGAGAGAGAGAGAGAGAGAGAGAGAGAGAGAGAGAGAGAGAGAGAGAGAGAGAGAGAATAGGTTAATAAAAACCTAACTCCCTTTCACTGTATCTGCTTTAGCTAAGGGCAAACTCTTGTGGTGAAATAGCTATGATGATAATTGTTGGAAACAGTACACTATTTTGTCCATGTATCTTTGGGGATTGGTTTACCTACCAAACAAAGTTTCACGCAGCTGTTGCTATGTTGAGTTCTATGTCCTCACAGAGACAAAGGGGTTACGAGAGAGAGAGAGAGAGAGAGAGAGAGAGAGAGAGAGAGAGAGAGAGAGAGAGATAATTTCACCATCTTCCGCCAGCTTAGTGTGAAACGAAGGTGCGAAAATGTTCCTTCTTCCTTCCACTTATCACACTTACAGCACGATCGATAAGTGTCATTCGTTTTCGGCGATGAATGCGTCGACGTGTGCAAGCTTACGCAAAAGTGTGCGTATCTAAGTGTTAAGAGCTCGCGCTTGCGCACCTTAAACTTGCACTCTGCAAGTCATGGTGAGAAAGATGGAGACTTTTGCTAAGATGTTTATGCTACTTCGAGAGAGAGAGAGAGAGAGAGAGAGAGAGAGAGAGAGAGAGAGAGAGAGAGAGAGAGAGAGAGAGAGAGAGAGTCAAACTATTATTAACAGGTATAAGAAGATTACTGTAAACATTATGGAAACTTGTTATTTTACCAGAATATCAGCCAGATTTTGAAGTTGTGCTTTTGTTACAATTTCCAGAAAGCCTTTTATTTTTGTGTTCTGAAGTAATGCCTAGGTGTACTCGTAAACAATAGACACAAAACAAGTACATACGGGAATCTGCATACTTCTAGAAACGAAAAACAATTCTCATACTTATACTTATGTCAGGTTACTCGTTGATGGATGGAAAATCATAGAAATATACTCAAGATGTTAACTTTGGTGATTGCATCCCAATATACCTCTTTACAAGGAGAATTTGGCACAACCAAAATTTCCGAGCGCACTCAGCAATTATCAGAAGCTTACCATGTGACTTTTTGAAAATGAAAGCACTTATTTAAGCTCTGAAATGACGTTTGTAGAGGTAATCTACTTAAAGTGATTTTTTTGTGAAAATCGTAGATTATCGCGTAAATATTTCAAATGAAAATTAGGTCCCTATCCACACTTTTTTTTTTTATTCTTTATTTTTAAAACCAATTTCTCTTCTCAAACTGGAGTCCTCTATCTTCTTGTAACAAACGAAAATAATTTTCCTAAAAATTTGACAGAGATTTCCACTGAAATAAGAGAGGTTCTTCCTTTTAATACGAGCAGACATATCTACCTTAAAAAGTAAGGGCTCTTTCTTTCAAACGAGGATGAAGTTAACGTCATAAATAATAGGAGTTTCCGAAAAAATAAACATTCTATCGTAAACAGTTGGTCTATTATTGTCAAAGCAGGAACATACTCTGAATAAAAAAAAAGTCCTTTTTTTAATTAGTTTCTTTCCTCTAAAAAGCCAAGCCCTTTCGAGCGCTCTTCAACTGTGAAGTGATCTAATGCGGTAATGAAGAGTTTTCCTAAAAACAGTCTTAAACATTTACTTTTGATATCTGAATTACTTATGAAAACTACAAATTCATACAACTTGCAGTTATATTCACTCCAGCAATTTCCTTGATTTTCAGTATCGGCATTTTTGGAACCAAATCCAAAACATTATCGAATCACCGCAATGGGGAAGGGGGGGAGGGGTCAGTTCTCTCGCTTCACAAAATATCTCACAAAATAACCGATTGATTGACTGATCGATTTGCGACTACTAAAACTGGCGTCACACAAAATAACCGAAGCCACGTCGATCGGCAGCTCCGACCCATCAATCTACCTGCGACAGCCGATGACGCCTCAAAAGGATTATCTGCAATCTTTACTCCCTGACAGTAAACACGACGACCAATTTTCCCTCCCCCCTTCAACCCTCAACCCCTTTTATCTTCGGTGAAGTTGACACGACTCGGTCGGAAGTTTTGACGATTCGTCGTAATGATCCGGACAATCAAAAGAAGTTCCATTTCACGCTGTCGCCGAAGTCCCGCCGGGAGAAGTTTCTCTTCGAAAGAGTATTATCATTCTGATTGGGTCGGCAACTTCAAGAAGTTGACCTGATGAAAAAAACTCACTCTCTCTCTCTCTCTCTCTCTCTCTCTCTCTCATGGCAGTTCGCGAAGATTAAATGAAATCTCATCAAACTGAGCGAATTAAGATCAGACTTTTCCCCCCCTACCATTATGGATAAGATATCGGGTGAGTGGGAAGACAGTAACTCTTCATCTAAACACAACTAATCGTGCATTAAGTCCCCACTAGAAAAGAAATACGTTGTGATTTCTTTTATAGTGAGGACTTAATTCACGATGTTAATGTATTATTATACACATTTATACAAATTGTACTATTATACATATACTGCAACTATAATCTCTAGCTCTCAGCTCCCACAGTATTCCTATATCTCAACACAACTACTCCCAAACTATTTATTTTATAGTGAGGACTTAATTCATAATGTTAATGCATTGTTATACACATTTATACACACTGCACATTCATACATACACTGCAATTATAATCTTGAGCTCCCAAATTGAGATTCCATCGACGATGGGCCAAATATCGAAACGCAGTAACCTCACAGAGAGAGAGAGAGAGAGAGAGAGAGAGAGAGAGAGGTAGGTAGGTAGGTGTACGTGGGCAGGCAGGCAGGCAGCGGCAGCAGCGGCGGCGAAACCAAAAGGGAATTAACGATCATTGGCGTCATGCAAGGTGCTTGCTCCATTACTCGTGCCACGCCGTCTGCGAGCCTTCACAAACCCACAACCTCATTTTCGGACAAAGGCATAAATATCCTCCGGTAACGGGAACCGTCATTCCGGCATTAACCAAACACACGCCCAGCTGAATTACACTGACAGCTGCCACTGAACTCATTTGCCAAATTACTGAGTGCGCAAGTGATTCGATAACGCCGAGAGTTTTTTTTTTTTATTTCGTTTAAAGCAAAAGGAGCTGAACGCTTATCAAGATTGATATCGACGGGGTTACTTTGAGAGAGAGAGAGAGAGAGAGAGAGAGAGAGAGAGAGAGAGAGAGAGAGAGAGAGAGAGAGAGAGTGTTATTCATTGACAGCCATAACGAAAAGTGAAAACCGTAATACGAATCTTCACCAAGAGTCAGAGATTAGTTCATATCGCCTCCTTTATCAGACGCCTTCTCTCTCTCTCTCTCTCATTTTCGTTAGTGGGGAGGGGCAAAGATAAATTCAAATTCAGAATCTTCTTTAAACATTCACAAGTCCTTAAGTTTTAAGCTATTACTTATAATTAGCCTCTTATTTATAATCAGCCTCTTAATTTTCTCCCTCAGCATCTATTCGTTCCATTTCTTGTGTCACTGATTACCATCTATATTGTATTTCCCATAAATTCGATGCCATAGTACAAATCCAGTCTCTTTCATTTTCTGTTCCCTTCAAGTTGCCGAAGTTCTCTACTTCCATTAGCATTTAACTGAACTATTTCTCATAAAATAGTTTATTTTTTGCATTAAATTTTAGCTAGCATCGCCATCTGTAAGGTACTTCTATAAATTGTTAGCCATATTAGACATCAGGCTTAATGAAATCAACGCCTCGACTAAATTTATTGTTATCTTCATTAACTGCTTATTACTTTTTAAATTAAATTCTTAGCATTTATTTTTAACTGTAGGGTGCGCATTTAGTAAAGAAACACCTCCAATACAAAACCGCTGCAATAATACTGTCTCGGTACATCTGCACCTAAAAGCCCCTTTTAGACTGGGACCCTCAAGGCCTGTCAAGCCTTTGCCTGGAATCCATCACGAAATACTGAGAATTCGGAACGTAGCTCGACCTCGACCGATCAATTTCGACATGTCTAGTCATCCACAAGACACAATGACGCCAGGCCATCGAAGAGAGAGAGAGAGAGAGAGAAAGAGAGAGAGAGAGAGAAAGTGGTTAATACATGATCAAAAGATAAATAACATTAGTACGTACACTGTTCAAAGTTCCTCCAGCCCACAAAAAACTGAAGGCCTCACGTGCAGGTCTGAGAGTGATGGATTAACAGTGAATTTGCTGTCTGTTTCCAACTCCGCAAGGGCTTTGGAGACCACTTACTTTACTGTCTATTTCCAATTCTGTAAGGGCTTTAGAAACAATTTACTTCACTATTTATTTGCAGCTCCATAAGGGCTTTAGAAACCGTTGGATTTTCTGTCTATTTCCAATTCCGTAAGGGCTTTAGAAACCACTGACTTTACTGTCTATTTCCAATTCTGTAAGGGCTTTAGAAACTATTGACTTTACTGTCTATTTCCAATTCTGTAAAGGCTTTAGAAACCACTGACTTTATTGTTTCCAATTCCATAAGGGCTTCAGAAGCCACTGAGTTGACTGTCTATTTCCAGTTCCATAAGACTTTGGAAACCATTGACTTGACTGTCTATTTCTAGCTCCTTAAGGGCTTAAGAAACCACTGACTTTACTGACTACTTCCAAGTCCGTAAGAGCTTTAGAAACAATTTACTTTACTCTCTATTCCTAATTCCATAAGGGTTTTATAAACCACTGACTTTACTGTCTATTTCCAGTTCCGTAAGGGCTTTAGAAACCACTGACTTTACTTTACTCTCTATTTCCAGTTCCGTAAGGGCTTTAGACACCATTGGCTTTACTCTCTATTTCCTAGTCCGCGAGGGCTTTAGACACCAGTGACTTTACTCTCTATTTCCAAGCCGTAAGGCATGTAGAGACCATTGACTTTATTGTTTCCAATTCCGTAAGGGCTTAAGAAACCACAGAGTTGACTGTCTATTTCCAGTTCCATAAGGCTTTGGAAACCATTGACTTTACTGTATACTTCCAATTCCGTAGGGGCTTTAGTAACCAATTTACTATCTACTGCCAATTCCATAAGGGCTTTAGAAACCAACCACTGACGTTACTGCCTATTTCCAATTCTTTAAGGGCTTTAGAAACCGTTGACTTTACTGTCTTTCCAGTTCCGTAAGGGCTTTAGAAACCATTTGCTTTACTGTCTATTTTCAGTTCTGTAAGGGCTTTAGAAACCATTGCCTTTACTGTCTATTTCCAGTTCTGTAAGGGCTTTAGAAACCATTGACTTTACTGTCTATTTCCTGTTGTGTAAGGGCTTTAGAAACCATTGACTTTACTGTCTATTTCCTGTTGTGTAAGGGCTTTAGAAACCATTGACTTTACTGTCTATTTCCAGTTCTGTAAGGGCTTTAGAAACCATTGACTTTACTGTCTATTTCCAATTCCGTAAGGGCTTTAGAAACCAACCATTGACTTTACTGTCTACTTCCAGTTCCGTAAGGGCTTTAGAAAACACTGACTTTACTGTCTATTTCCAATTCTATAAGGGCTTTAGAAACCACTGACTTTACTGTCTACTTCCAATTCCGCTGGGGCTTTACAAACCAATTTACTATCCATTTTCAATTCCTCAAGAGCTTTAGAAACCATTTCAAAATATCATAAGGCAGAGGAAAAAGGAGTCAAAACATGCTGGTTCATGATAATAAATGAGGTGAGACAATTTGAAGATCAAGATGTTACAAGTAACAGAAATCTAATTCCATTACGCAGAAATAAATCTGCACCTGAATATCCCGAACGATAGGTGAATCCACATTCTCCTTGTATATTGGTAATTTACTTACATCTTTTTATATTTGTTTATTTATTAATCTGTTAATTCATTTTTTTCTTTTTCAATAAGTGATCTCTTTTTTCTGTATTTCTCATTACCTTCTGGTACTTCTTTCTAATGAACACCATATTCTTTGGAAGCTTGAATTGCAAGTCAATGGCTCCTGTGGGCTTGGTACATATGAATAGGGTTCATTTTCTCAGTAATAATAATAATAATAATAATAATAATAATAATAATAATAATAATAATAATAATAATAATAATAATAATAATAATAATATAAAACACTTGAATTGCATGAAACACAGAAAATAAACATGAATTTCATGAAGCGTACGGAAAGATCTTGAAAATTTGAAACTTTTGGGTAGTGTATAAAGAACACTTATCCTGCAATTATTGATAATTAAATTTAATATTAAATGACGAGTTTGAGAAATGGGGGGGAAGAATGAAACCCTTGATAGATAAAGACAGATCTCATCAAACAACCGTAAGCAGCGGGAAATTATAACCAGCTGAGCGAACGTCTGATCAAGTCAAAAAGAGCATTAATCAGTTTGGGGTTAAATGAAGCCGGAACTCCTTTCGGGCAGTCCATTATGCGCGAACTACACTCGAGACT
This sequence comes from Macrobrachium rosenbergii, assembly GCF_040412425.1. Lineage (NCBI taxonomy): Eukaryota > Metazoa > Arthropoda > Malacostraca > Decapoda > Palaemonidae > Macrobrachium > Macrobrachium rosenbergii. Next base: position 14,416,553 of record NC_089779.1, read on the forward strand.
CGTACGCTAAGCTTGATGATATTCCGGGTGTTCGATGAAACCACAAAGGAACCACAAGACGCTGGAACAGACTTCCTGACGCCACTTCTACCTACAAAGGTCACATCAACTCCCCCCTCAACCCCCAAACCCTTCCACGTTCTTCTCACCCGTTCGAACGAAACAGTCCCCTTGACGAACCCCCCCCCAAAATCCCCGGGTCTCACTCTGGGGGGACCACCCCCTCCCCCTTCCCTGTCAATGGAACCCGATGACCGATGACCTGGCGGGGCGCAAAACTTCAAAGCGATTGATTCCAACACACTCGAAGTCTAATCACGCAATTCCGTTACAGGCACACACACACGCACACTCGCACATACAAACGCAAGCAGGCAGGCAGGAAGGCAGGCAGGCAGACATACTGACACATGGAAAGCGGGGACTTCAATCGACATGCGAACGTCAAAGGCATGCTAGCACAGAGGCGAGAAAAAAAAATGCCTTCACATGCAATAAAGTAGTCACCAATGCTGCATAATCAAGAAGTTCCATCGAGCCAAGGTGAACCGTCCAAGCAATTCTTCCTCCCTCCCTCCCTCCCTCCCTATACATAGGTCAAGTTTTAGGGAGTTCTATCGGCACTCCTGCCAGACCTATGTACATTCCAAAAGGGGAGTGAAAATGGAATTTAGCAGAGCGGTGGATTCTCTGGAGCGATTTACTCAAAATAAATTATATTAAATAATACACTGCTATGGATTTTGGCGATCACAAAAAATTAACAGCATAACACAAAAGGTTATCTGATGTATATCACAATATGGAGAATTGAAAACGTCAGAACAGTGGGTTTTCTTATGCATTTTACATTAAAAAATTAAACAAGGTCTATAAAACATCAGGAGATTTTCCGTTGAAATTCACAAAAAAAACTAGACAATACACCATAACAGAATATTCAATGTTGCATTTCACAAGCAAAAGAAGGTTTAAAATACGCAAGCAGAATCTTCGTTGCACTACACAAACATATGAGAGACAGAAAATTCCTCCAAACAAGAGGAAATATAAATCTGGTGTAAAGCAGCTTTATGATATGAATACTCTAAAAAAAGAAATTGACATTAGGACCGTCCTAAATGTAAAACGCATAAAAATAAAACAAACCGAAAGGTTCTTAATGGAAAAAGGAACATAATAAAAAAAAAAACTAAGCAAAATCCATCGTAGAGTGGTGACTAGCTAAATTATAACATAAATAATGGACCTGCCGATTCACTATGCATTCAAAGAGAATAGTAAAAGAGAAACTAATCCATCAATTGAGCAAGGACAGCCAAACTATAGCAACCCCCTTTCCAATACCTGATAACCCCAAACCCTTTACCCCAGGATCCTACCTCCTGTCAGCCCCACCCCATCAAACAAAAACCTTGAACACCTTCCCCCTCCCCTCCCCAACCTCTCCTCCAGGTTCCCCCGAAGGCTCAGTGTGGTCAATCGTACATCTAAAAGGTTCTTTATATATCACCGTAATTCCATTTATCACCCTTTGTGCTTTCAACATTGGGGGGAGATCAAAGCTCTGGACATTAGTGCTGGCCAATTTAATGACTATTCAGGTCACAGCTCGAATGCACAGCTCGGAAAAATGATAAGCGTTTTCAATACGCCTTTACCCCAGAGAAAGCGATTCGGAGAGAAGGCAAGGCGAGATCGAACGCATTATGGAGTGGAATATAGAGTTCGGGCCAAAGGCCGAGCGATGGGACCTACGAGGTCATTCGGCGCTGGAAAGGAAAATTGAGAGTAAAAGGTTTGCAAAGGTGTAACAGGAGGGGAAACCTCGCAGTTGCTCTATGAAATAATCGTTAGGAGAGGATTGATAGCAAGATGGAAGAAAGGTAATATGAATGAAGGTACAGTAAAAGGAATGAAAGGGGTTGCAGCTAGGGGCCGAAGGGACGCTGCAAAGAACCTGTAGCAATGCCTACAGTGTACATATGACCGGACAGTTATAAGCTAATTCAACACGCCTATTTGTGAAAACGGGTAACATAAATGCACGTGTGAACATTATATACTTATATAATATATATCTGCAAAGGCGTGAGAATCATTATAATTCACTCCACTCCATCTTTATCACATACATCACAACTTTCTGCTCTCTTCCTCTCTTCTTTTCTCATAATTATTATCATTTTCTTTTACTATTAGAGTGGTAAATAAGTTATCAGCATTAAACAATTTAACCATCCATTCACACAATCACTGTACTTTGCGAACCTCACAAAATTTTAAGCTTAATCGGTCAAGTTACGTTTCCTGTTCTCCCGCTAGAAACGTATCAGATGAAACAAAGCCTTCATTACTTTTTTTGTAATCAATGCGTCTTCATTTCCTTTCTTTGATATCCTCTCCTCTCTGTCATTTCTCATCCATCTCCATCAAGTAACCTCCACCTTCCTTCGTAATTTCAACTTCCATATCAATCTCAATTCCTTACTGCAACTTTTTTACTCTCAGTTTCCATCCTCAAAAAAAAACCACCATCTCCCATACTTGGTCCTCTCTCTCTCTCTCTCTCTCTCTCTCTCTCTCTCTCTCTCTCTCTCACTTCCTCCGGAAACGGTCTTCTGAGTATATGAATGATGAAGTTGAAACACCTAATCTCAAGTTTTTTTACGTCCCCCATTCCTCTACAATTATCTGTGTTTTATCTCCAGGTTCGTTTCTTAACTCCATTTCTCTTAAAATGATTTTTGTCCAAAGTTCTTCCAATTCCGTTGTCATTCACATATAAAAAATGTCCCTATAATTTCCTTATCTAAGGGAAGCCTTGATTATACGAGCTCATGTACGCTGCATAAAATTCTTAAGTATGCATTCAGTTCTAAATAAAAATATATACAAATGAATGAACACAAAGATCAGTTTTTGTCACTCGACAAAAATTTATATAACTGACATTTTAATGATGTACATACCACATATACAAAAACCAAATGATCTAAAATATACTGAATAATAATAATAATAATAAGAAAACCCAAATTTGGCTCTCGACAGAATTCATTTTGAAGGGTATTTGCATGAAACGCGCCTGTGCAAGCATATACGGTGTTCTTTAAAGCACAAGAAAACACGAAAAATTCAAGTTATCACTTAACAAAATGCATATCAGTAAAATCTTCACAAAGAACTTATAAAGGAATCTTAAAATTAGTTGACAGCAAGAGTAATCAAATAAGGTACTCGACAAAATTTATATGAAAAAACATTTAAATGACACAAACACACAAACACACACACAATCATACACACACACACACACAAGATACTCTTAAAATTTCTTAAGAACAGTAGAAAAAATCTGACACACGTCAAACTTTACAACGAAGAAATGAAACACGCACCCATCCACACACACACACACACACACACAAGCGAGCAATATGATCTAAAAATTGAAAAAGAGTGAGATGAACGAAATTTTAATTGATACGCACGCACACACACAAGGGGAACATAAAACTGCATGAAAAAATTCCCTAAGACGAACTGCGCCGAATCAAACTGTCGGGAGTATTATAACTTACGCTTTCCGGAATAAAAAATCATCCTTCCAACATTGGAATCGACACAATCGTGATTCCAGACAGGAACTTAAATCCTGGAACCTTCCCCCCCCACTCCCCTCATCCACCAGTTTCCCTTCCCCAACCCCAGCATCCCACTCCCCATCCCCAAGTTTCCTTCTTCCCCCACTCCCAGTTTCCCCCTGCCCCACCCTCAGTTTTCCCCTTCTCCACCCCCAGTTCCCCATCCCCATTCCCCAAGTTTCACTCTCCCCACCCCAAGTCCCCCTCCCCACCCCCAGTTTTCCCTTCCCACTCCCCAAGTTCCCCCCTCCCCAGCCCCAATCTTCCTCTCCCCTACATCCCAGTCTTCCCCTCCCACACCCCTATTTCCATCTTCCCCGCCCCACGATGAAAAAATTACAGAAACGGTGCGCCAAGCGATGGCCGGGGGTGGGGGGGCGGGAATCCACGAGCAGTGGGATCTATCACCTTGGGTGAATTCTAATTTACATATTTATATTAAAGAGAGAGAGAGAGAGAGAGAGAGAGAGAGAGAGAGAGAGAGAGAGAGAGAGAGAGAGAGAGGTGGGGCCGAGAGGCGAATCTGCTTTAAAAGTATCATTACTACATTTCCCTAATTCCCTCAAGAGGGGAGTCGGGCTTTTTCGTTTCTTTGTTCCACTCCTCCTCCTTTTCCTCTGTGCAATTACTTGTTGATACAGTCCCTGTTTTGCTCGCCTCCAGTCCGTCTGTTTATTTGTTTATTTATTTATTTACTCGTCTCCCTCAGAATCCGGTTCGTCTCCAATTTCGACCGAAACCTTAGAGTGAAAAGCAGAGCGCAAATAATTCCCTTTCTGTGTAAGGCCAGAGCGTCATGGCTTGTTTGTACGATAACCTGAATATGGCGCTGAAATTTGCATATTACTCTCGTGCAGTCGCAAATTCATGTGTTGCACGTAGATTTGAAACGCACAAACACCTTTATGGGGAAATAATGCTGGAGGGAAATGTTCACTGAAATAAACTCACAACACACCAACATGCATATATATATATATATATATATATATATATATATATATATATATATATATATATATATATATATATATATATACATACATACATACACACACACATATATATATACATATATAGCCTATATGTATGTATGTATGTGTGTATGCCTCTTCCCTCAAACAAAGGATGAGGGTGCTATAATAGCCCCATGGCCATCTCTATCTTGGCTGAAAAACGTAAAGTATAGTCCAGTAACTTTCATGTGAATAATGCATTAGTTATATTGGGATTATGGATCTCTTGATAATGAAACGAATGACAACCAACGGAATATGCATACATATATATATATATACATATACATATATGCATACATATGTATAAATATACATGTATACACATATTCGAAAATGATATCACCAGTTACGGAAAAGAGCTCATTTAAACCTTATATACTGCCAAAAATGGATCAGATATAATTGGCATACTGCCATAAAACACTGATCCTTTGAGGAATATATCAATATATGATCCATAGCTAAAAATAGCAGTTGTATAAAATAGATATAGTACGTATTTGTGGTTGCCAATGTCCACACGTAGGGAATACTGAATTGAAGTGTCATACAATGTTTACATATAATACTGACACGTACTTCTCTGGAGATCGAAAACGTACTTAGCAGTTTAAGAAAGCCTGAAAATCGATAAACTAATTTTCCTTAAGCAATTCACGCGTCTACTTAAACATGACAAAAAAATGAAAACAACTCAGTGATAAAAGAATGAATCTACAAAAAAAAAAAAAAAAAAATTAACAGACCTAAAAAATAAGCTCAGGATTCAAACCAGACAGAAAACAAAAGAAGTTAAAATGCGCCGAAGTTTCTTCGGCGCAATCGAGTTTTCTGTTAAGCCGCTACAGCGCATAATCAAGGCCACCGAAAATAGATCTATCTTTCGGTGGTCTCGGTATAATGCTGTATGAGCCGCGACCCATGAAACTGTAACCACGGCCAGGTGGTGGCCTGGCCTATGTCGTTGTCAGAAGCACGATTATGGCTAAATTTAACCGTAAATAAAATGAAAACTACTGAGGCTAGAGGGCTGAAACTTGGTATGTTTGATGATTGGAGGCTGGATGATCAACATACCAATTTGCAGGCCTCTAGCCTCAGAAGTTTTTAAGATCTGAGGGCGGACAGAAAAAGTGCAGACAGAAAAAAAAGTGCGGACAGAATAAAGTGCGGATAGAAAAAGTGCGGACGGACGCACAAAACCGGCACAAAAGTTTTTTTTTTTTACAGAAAACAAAAAATGGAACACAAACAATCGACGGGGGAAATTAATCGTAGAATCTCACGCCGATTCATATATGTAAATTCGCGTTTATTTCCTTTTCTGTTCCAACTCATCCAGAAGGGAGACTTGTCATTAACTACCGCGTGAATCAAATGCAAATTTGCGGTGGAATAAATCAAGCTAGTGCAGAGAAACCTGCCTCTGGAGACTCCTCGTTGACAGAGAGAGAGAGAGAGAGAGAGAGAGAGAGAGAGAGAGAGAGAGAGAGAGAGAGAGAGAGGGCTGAAAACAACGATAAACGTTTGTTAGTTTTTTGTTGCATTAATGGAATATTCTACATATAAAGCACTGGCAAGTATGAACTTACAGGATAATTACTTGAGAGAGAGAGAGAGAGAGAAGGGGGGAGGGTGGCCTGAAAACAACAATAAACGTTTGCAAGTTTCTTGTTGCATTAATGGAATATTCTACACAGAAAACACTGGCAAGTATGAACTTACAGAATAATTACTTGAGAGAGAGAGAGAGAGAGAGAGAGAGAGAGAGAGAGAGAGAGAGAGAGAGAGAGAGAGAGAGAGAGAGAAGGCTGAAAACAACGATAAACGTTTGCAAGCGTATTGTTGCATTACTGGAATATTCTAGTACACAAAAGTACTGGCAAGTATGAACTTACATATTAATTACTTGAGAGAGAGAGAGAGAGAGAGAGAGAGAGAGAGAGAGAGAGAGAGAGAGAGAGAGAGAGCTGAAAACAACGATAAACTTTTGCAAGCGTATTGCTGCATTACTGAATATTCTAGTACACAGAAGTACTGCAAGTATGAACTTACATATTAATTACTTGAGAGAGAGAGAGAGAGAGAGAGAGAGAGAGAGAGAGAGAGAGAGAGAGAGAGAGACCTGAAAACAACAATAAGCGTTTGCAAGTTTATTGCTGCATTAATGGAATGTTTTGAGTAGAAAGCCCATTCATGTAGGAACTTACAGTATAATTTATCTGGGAAAATGTGTGCGTATGTGTATGAGAGAGAGAGAGAGAGAGAGAGAGAGAGAGAGAGAGAGAGAGAGAGAGAGAGAGAGAGAGAGAGAAAACAGGATTTATATAAAAAGTTTAATAAAGTACCTCATAAATGCTTTTTCAATCAAGACTTTTAAATCTTAACAGAATTGGCAGACCTAGCAATATTTCCTAAATTAAAATAAGTTACTTGATAAAAAAAATGAATAAAAATTCTGTTGCAAATAGTAAAAGTCCCAATTAAATTCACCACCTTTAGATTTTAAGACCTTCCTTGCATTACAAAATAATAAACTAGTACAAATAAACCTAAAGTAATAAAAAATTATAGCTCTAGACATGAAGAAAATCTACTGACGAACAAATAACAGACACCGAACCTTGATAAGAAAATACAATATTATTGAACATAAGCTGAACGGATTCTGATCTGGTTTTACCAAGTAACCAAATATCAAATATACTAAAAAGGATTTTATCATAAAGAGAATACTGATATACGGATTTCGTTTTAAAAAATGTCTGGCAAAGGATGGATTATTTTCTTCTAAATAATGATCAATTGACGATATGGAGGGACGGTAGTTGTATACAATACAAGGGGTCAATAAGGAACCAAAAATCAGAGTCCATGGAAAGATTATTTGAGAACATTTCAGAATATTTACGAAATGCGCAGACAGCGATATCATAGTTCATATACAAAAATATTACACTATAAGCAAAAAAAAAAAAAAAATATTAGCTACACGCAAACTACGAGACTAGATTATAAAATTCAAATTTTCATGAGACTGAGGCTCCAAACTCATTTAGAGAAAACAAAATATCGTGGTTTTCAAAAAATAAAAACACCATGATATTTGGTTCAAGTGGGAACATGTCGCGGAGTTCAACACTTGATTTGGTCTAATGGCTCCCGAAATGAAGCATTCAGTTCTTCTATGTGTGAATTAGGACAAACAACACACACACACGTAAATACATATACATATTCATATATAAATTATATATATATATATATATATATATATATATATATATATATATATATATATATATATGTGTGTGTGTGTGTGTGTAAATACATACACACACACACACACGCACACACACACACACACGCATATATATATATATATATATATATATATATATATATATATATATATAGAGAGAGAGAGAGAGAGAGAGAGAGAGAGAGAGAGAGAGAGAGAGAGAGAGAGAGAGAGAGAGAGAGAGAGAGAGTACATTATCCTGAAGGGTAGAAGGGAAACCCTTCAGAGTGTATACCCCATTGCCTTCATTTCGTCTTAATTATAATTATGCTTGCATTGTGGCACAAATACGACGGGAATGAAAAGCACGCATAAAAAAAAAAAAAAAAAGAAAAAGGGTAGAGGGTGCTTAATAAATTAAGACCAACAAGAAAACGAGTAAATTACTTTCCCCGAGAGTTAATTAAGAACAAACACTCGAGCGTTCCTTGTGAAAATAAAAATCCTTACTGGGTCATAAAAGAGAGGAATGCAATACGTAAAGGAAATGAAAAATGAAAATTCTTTTCGATTACAGAAATATGAAGCTGGAAAAAAATAAATAAAACAAATTTTCTATGATAAAAACTATTTTCGATTACAGAAATATGAAGCTGGAAAAAAATAAATAAAACAAATTTTCTATGATAAAAACTATTTTCGATTACAGAAATATGAAGCTGGAAAAAATTAAATAAACCAAATTTTTAACGAAAAAAATTTATTTTCAATTACAGAAATATAAAGCCGGAAAAAAATAAAGAAATGAAATAAATTTCCCATTAAAAAATTTTTTTTCGATTACAGAAATATGATCTAAAAAAAATAAATAAAGCAAATTTCCCATAAAAAATTTTTTTCGATTACAGAAATATGATCTAATAAAAAATATATAAAGCAAATTTCACATGAAAAATTTTTTTCGATTACAGAAATGTGAACCTGGAAAAAATAAATAGAACAAAATTCCCTGTAACATTTTTTTTCGACTGCAGAAATATGAAGGGGGGGGGGGAAATAAAGCAAATTTCCCATGAAAAAAAAAACTCCTTTCGATTACAGATATATGAACCTGTGCATGAAAAAAAAAAAACAGAAAAGCAAATTTTCCATGAAAAATGCAGTTCAATCCTCCCCAACCCCCATGAAATATAAATAACAGTCACTAATCTCATACGAGAATATGACCTGTAAACAAACAAATCACCGCGTATAAAGGAGGGGGCGGGGGTGGGGGGTGGGGTGGGTGTGGGGGTGGGGTGGGGGTGGGTGTGGGGGTGGGGGTGGAATATAAATTATGCAGATTGAAAGGGCAAGTGCAACTGACGTGTAATTAACAGCATGTGTAAAATTTTGTTCATATAATTAGGAGACGGCAACGCAGCTTGCTTGAAAGAAGCACACGGTTTTTTTTTTTCCTTCGTGCTTTCTAATGAAAAAGTCGGAGTCGTGATAGAATGCTGGAATACCGGAGGAAATTTCAAGCTAACGACAGTAAAGCCCTGTTATTTCCCCGGGATGGATATGATTTCTGGGTTAACGTCAGCGATATTGCAGTGATTAAACGCCTAGGAATTGTTGAGGAATGGACTATTTAATATATATATATATATATATATATATATATATATATATATATATATATATATATATATATATATATATATATATATATATATATGTATGTATGTATGTATATATATACATACACAAATATATATATATATATATATATATATATATATATATATATATATATATATATATATATATATATATATATATATATATATATATATATATATATATATATATATATATATATATATATATATATATATATTGTATAAGCACTGATCAAAATATTGATACACGGAAACCTTTACCAAACTTTCCTCCATGCAAATTTCTCAAGTCATTTACTAAAACCTAAATGCGTACAAATGAGCAAAATGGCATAACACCTCATTGCAAAAGCCACCAAGCTTTATCATTAAGTTCAAAATGAATAACGAGAAGTTGTAATGAGAAACAAGTAGAAAAATGCGCACAAGTGTTTTCGGCGCAATCGAGTTTTCTGTACAGCCGATAAAGCGTATAATCTTTTGGTGGTCTCGGTACAATGCTGTATGAGCCGCGACCCATTAAACTTTAACCACGGCCAGGTGGTGACCTGTCCTATATCGTTGCCAGGAGCACGATTATGGCTAAATTTAACCTTAAATAAAATAAAAACTACTGAGGCTAAAGGGCTGCAATTTGGCATGTTTGATGATTGGATGGTGGATGATCAACATACCAATTTGCAGCCCCCTAGCCTGAGTAGTTTTCAAGATCTGAGGGCGGACAGAAAAAAGTGCGGATGGACAGACAAAGCCGGCACAATAGTTTTCTTTTACAATATACTAAAAATGTATTATAAATGAAACTTACGGAAAAATCATAAAACCCTGAATATTAATGTTATTTTAGAACAAAGAAGTTCTTAATACATTTCCTTTTCGACCAAACGAAAAAAATCTTAAAGTTTTTCGAAACGAGACCAATGCCACTACTTCCCTAATTAAGGCATTCGGCAAAACTCGTAATTACCATATCCAAAAAAAAAAAAAAATAAGTGGGCGAATTCCTCTGGTATCAAATTATAATCTAGTATAAAAAAAGTATAAAAAATAATTTAAAAATCAAAATTTCATTAGCGATGACTCTCAACCTTGACATAATTATGCGTAAGAGTTCAGTCGGCTAATGAATAATTGAATTTAATGTTATCATTTAGTTCTTTGTTTTCCAGCACCGGGAAAGTCGAAATATCCCTTATTTAATCTTTAACAAACGGCTATGGAATTTTGAGTTTATTATGAGCAGGTGACTCATCGTTTGTAGCAAAACCTGCATCAACTTAGCATTTTCCTTCGTCATAAATGATGCACTAGCTGAAAAAAGCAAGGTTTCACAGAGAGAGAGAGAGAGAGAGAGAGAGAGAGAGAGAGAGAGAGAGAGAGAGAGAGAGAGAGAGAGAGAGAGGAATGACATAAAACCCTCTTCTGATTAGCCTTGGAAAAATAAAGATAGTATCTAGAAAATATGGGAAGTATTAGTAATTTGTTTATTTCAAATATATCACAGCGTATTTTTTTTTACTTTTTACACTCTTCTTCTCTCTCTCTCGCTATTAAACAAAAGGGTCTGCGACCGATCGTGAATGCATAAAACTGCTTCGAGACCCCGACATATTTCTTCTAAACTTTCCTTAGTCGATGGACCATACATCTAACCATTGCGACTTTTTATTGGAAGGTTAGTCACTGGCTGGACAAATAATGCTTTTAAAAAAAATTGATGATTCACTATAACAACAATGGCTTTGTAACAGGATAATATATTTATGTTCATTTCTCTTAGATGACGCACATCAAGAGTAAGGAGACGCGTTTATCGCACACAATATTAAACATAATATATATATATATATATATATATATATATATATATATATATATATATATATATATATATATATATTACAACAACTGTCGATACTCGATCACCAGAATGACCGATTTGGTATTAAGAATCCATGTCAAAATTGATATCATTCAAAATAAGATAATTTCTGCTAAGAATTTCCTAACACCCACATGGCTAAAAATAATCCTTAATTTAGTTCAAGTGTTAAGTACTTACGAAAAAAGTTCGTAGGTGGATAATATTAATATTCTTCTTCTAGGAGTTACTAAAACAAAGTTAAAGCAAAGTCCTCTGAATTCCTTTCGATAACTGCCATCAAAAATTTATTTTTGTTATTGGAAACGGAAATGGTATATAAAATCTAAGCCTAAAGCCAAGCACTGGGACCTAAGGGGTTATTCAGCGCTAAAAGCGAAATTGAGAGTAGAGGTGGTTTGAAAGGTGTAACAGTAGGAAAACCTCGCAGTTGCACTTTGAAACAACTGTTAGGAGAAGCTGGGAAATAAGATGGAAAAAAGAGAATGTGAACGGAGGTACAGTAAAAGGAATGAAAGGGGTTGTAGCTAGGGGCCGAAGGGACGCTGTCAAGAACCTTAAGTAATGACTACAGCGCACCGTGTGATGTGCACTGATGACACTACCTACCCGCCCCCGGAACTTTTGTTGTTTCCAATTATATTCTGTTATTCACATTTTTATTCGGTTTTTCATCTATCTACTTCCTGTTTCGAAGCCTTCCTTCCACCTTCCATCGCAATGTAATCCCGCTCGTTTGATTAAACGCTTTCTATTCCCATTGTCCTTTTTGTTTTTATTCTCAATTATCAGAGGTTTTATTCCAAGCTTTCCACTCTAATCCCATTTACATTCCCTTTATTTTCCTGCCACCATTTCGCCGTAAACACCGCCCCAGCCATCACCCCGCGTATGGCCGCCCGCGCACAAAACAACGGGGTGTGGACCGCCGGCCAATTATTCTATTGCGACCTATATATCACAGGCGAAATGTAAAATGAAGAACGTCAGGCGTGGATGAATAAAACGCACGAATAATGGCTCGGACACGCTTACCACCACAGTGGGTCCAACTGGTAATTAATAGATACCTGAATGAAATTACAAGGTGCCCGCGTCATTACAACACGCGCTTTACGCATGAATTCAACACATACACACACATACACATGACACATGAACACGCGCATATACAGTCTAGACGTTTCACATATTCGCTGTTTTTCTTCAGCGATACACTTAATTTTCTTTATTGTGAGAATTCCCCTCCACACCCCCAGCTCTCTATAGTCCTTGTATATATTGTAACGAAAAAGATACACTTATTAATTTTTTGTTTATTGTGAGAATTCCCCTCCACACCCCAACCCCCTATAATCTTTGTATATATTTTAACGTAGGAGACACCCCTATTAATTTTTTTTATTGTGAGAATTCCCCTCCACACCCCAACCCCCTATAGTCTTTGTATACATTTTGACGTAAGATATTTTTATTTTTCCGTTTTTCTTTCGAAAAGTATCATTGACGCGTGTCAAGAAAAATTTTCGACAGCTCCTTCTAACTGTTCAAAATTCCCGTATTTTTACATTCTTTTCACATGAAACAAAATTATTTTAAACTTATTCAACACAAGACATTTTATTTTTCCGTTTTCTTTCAGAACGTGTCATTTACACGGGTCAAGAGAAATTTTTGACAGAACTTTCAAACTGTTCAAAATTCCCGTATTTTTAAAATCTTCAAGAAACAAAATAATTTTAATCTTAGTTGATCGACAAATTCTTTTCCCTTTTTGGTAAATATGACTGATGTTTTTACCAGTTCTCTCTACATTTTTCTATTATTTCTCTTAAAATTTACAATTAACATAGAACATAATTACCATAGTACTTTCAATCAAAAATAATATTCTTTGGAAGCTTGAATTTCAAGTCAATTGTCTCTGCGGGCTTGTTCCCTCTGAATAGGGTTCAACTTCTGAATAATAATAATAATAATAATAATAATAATAATAATAATAATAATAATAATAATAATAATAATAATAATAATAATAATAACAACCTTTCAACGTATAATATACATGGTTGTGTCTTTTTTTATTTTACTTGTTATAGCAGAAATACTATTGACCAATAAAGCGAAAAATAACTGTCAAAAGAAGATTTCTGCAATATATGCATAGCGTAAATTCACCCATTCTGTATATCATGATTACTGTAGACAGCTCTCTCTTCTCTCTCTCTCTCTCTCTCTCTCTCTCTCTCTCTCTCTCTCTCTCTCTCCTTCTAATGCCTTAATCCAACCATAAGCAATTAAAATCACCCCTCTATGTTTATTTTCCTATGGAAGTACTGCTGGAATGAAACTGTATGCATACATCACACGAGAGAGAGAGAGAGAGAGAGAGAGAGAGAGAGAGAGAGAGAGAGAGAGAGAGAGAGAGAGAGAGAGAGAGAGAGAGAGAAACTCTTTTAGCACAACTGGTATAATAGCGCACGATACTGTATGCATGGATCATATATAGATACAGGGTAGGGGAAGGGATTTGTTTTAGAATACAATTAGTATAACTATAAAAGGCAGAGAGAGAGAGAGAGAGAGAGAGAGAGAGAGAGAGTCCTCCTCTTCCTGTTACCTACAACACCTTCCCTACGCAGGCAAAAAAATAAGGGCGTCTTTCCCCGTGGCAAACATATGGGAACGTTCGCCACCCTTAGGGGGCAGGGGTGGTTTGGGGAGGGGGCGGAGGGAGATGGGGCGTATCTCATCGCAAAGCAATATCTGTCTGTAATGCTTAACGAAAACCAGGGGGTCCCCGAAATCAAACCAATTTCAATTAAATCGGTGTCCGTTACTCGCGCGGGACAAAACACCAATTTGCTGCGTGTGTTTGTGCATTCCCATTCCTATTCCCGTTCCCACTCCCACCCCTACTCCCTCACTACAACAGGGCTTAACATAGTTTAGAGAACAGGGTGTGTGTTTGTGTGTATGTGTGTGTGAGTTAGTTCATGTGTTTGTTTATAGAGGTTACAAACAGACTTCCAGTTCGATTCTTCTGTACGCTTAACGCGAGGGCTAAAACCAGTCAGTCACACTCGCACACGAATTCATTTTGGCAATTTTATGTACATCAAAGGGTTCGTGGGCCATAATTTTACGTCTGTAGGTTATGTAACAATAATAATAACATAAAAGGAACATCAAAATAGCAGTTATTGTTATGTTTATATCCAGTCAGTATCGGTACGTCGTCAAAATCCCTTCAGTTTACCTAAAATGTCCAAAGTACTGTACATAATTATGACTTTCTTAAACTCATTTTAATAAAAAAGTAATTATCATGATGGCGACGATGATGAAAGGACTCCTATTACCAAGTTTCACCTGATTAATGGTCAGGTATATATATATATATATATATATATATATATATATATATATATATATATTATATATATATATATATATATATATATATATATATATATATATATATATATATATATAATATATATATATATATATATACATACATACATATACATACATACAGTATATTAATGTATATATACATATATATATATATAAATATATATATATATATATATATATATATATATATATATATATATATATATATATATATATATATATATATATAAAATAAATCATTAGGATTCTCTTACTCCTCTTCAAAAGGGTCATATGTATATTTCGGAAACTGCGGTACGTGGTTCCATACAGTATAAACAACCTTTCCCAAAATTTTGTTGTCCCATAAGTGATTCCTGATCACCATATTTTTCGTTCAGTTCATTTACATTTTTTGTTATAACTTCTATTTGGGACTACTAAATTAAGGAACATGTTGAAATGACCATGATCTATTTCTGGATTTAGTCATCTAATAATAATAATAATAATAATAATAATAATAATAATAATAATAATAATAATAATAATAATAATAATAATAATACAAAAAGGTCAAACTTGAGCAGATTTTCAAAACTTTACATATTAAGATATATATATATATATATATATATATATATATATATATATATATATATATATATATATATATATATATATATATATATATATATATATATATATATATATATATATATATATATATATATATATATATATATATATATATATATATATATATATATATACAATAAAGAGCTGTCAACATGGACACGACAAAATCCAAGGCATTTTTCTTTGTACACATATGGTGTAACTGAAACGCGCCATCTTGAAGAACTGAAGCCATAAAGAAATTATTTTCAATAATGTTATGGAACGATTACATTCGAAAAATCTATATAAAAATATAGAGCTAAACTGAAATGACTGAGCAAATTTCAATATGGTTACGCTATTGCTCCTGAAACAGGGTACCTTTTGTCCTTAAATAAATTTAGAAAAATAACAGCACGGGAAAGTTATGAGCAAGAAACATCTTATGATATTTAAATAGCTTTAGAGTTTTTGAGTAAAATAAATCAGAAAACAAATCATAGAATCGGTGGTCCAATCGTATTGCGGATCAAGCAAGAATTAAGATATCGCAACGGATTTCAGTTTTGTTACCCATAAAATAAGACGCCACTGAACTTTTACATTTTCTATAAATGAAATTATACTTAAACAGAAAACGGGAAATAAAGAAAACGCACATTGCAAGTATAACTATAACAGCTGGCATTACTTACTCTAACGCCGTCGAGATGATCTTAAAACGTACACAACATTCGAGTCCATATTCCTTACCTGAAACGGAAACAATAAAGATAGTAAGTTACAGTAAATATTGACAAAAATTAGAATAAACTTACATCCAAGATATATGAATAAATTTTATTTCAAAACAATAATTACAAAAATACTTCATGGCCTAGAGATGGCCCATAACTTACTCAAACGTCAACGAATATGAACCAAAAGTGTGACAATGGACTTGGCTACATGTTATCTATCTCCATTATGCGTATTCTACATGAATTTTTAGATTTTTTTATGTCAAAATACATGAAGGAAAACAATCTTCATGACATACTGGCTTAATTCAGTACCCTTGAATAATGAATGAATATACTTGGTTTTATTGTACTTACATCTGTTTTTCAATGCATTTTTATTCACCACTGAGGTTACTCCATAAGGCCTATCAAACATATGAGCAGAATACACCAAGGTACTCCAAATTTTCTTGGAAGTAAGGAAATTTAGTGTCATTGTAATGAATAATTTCTTGTTTATAATAATAATTGCTGTAAAAATAGTTATTTTTAAACTTCCAATTAATGCTATGTTTCATTGAAACTTGGTGCATAAAGATGCTAAAACAATACTATAATATAGACGCAAAAACATTAATTCCATTGATCCATGTAGGATTATTAGTACAAAAATTCACTGTAGTAATCCCAAGCATTATATTTTAGTACTGTTTCCTGATTTTAAAATGACTCATTCTGGTTTGAATAAAGAAGGGAGTGTGGTTGTGGGCGAGGGGTAGGGGATGGGATAATAGCCTGGGTTTTGTCGTCTTAAATAAAAACCTACCAGTGTCAGAGGGGAACATTTACGACAAATGACAAACCTATGACTAATATTTACTTGCTCGAAACAAAACGAAGTCGTTATTCCCCTGCTGAAGTGCTTAAATAAAAGATGACATGACAAATGCTCACTACTGATAACAGACATGAGTCAGCAACCTTGACTTACATAAAAGGTGGAGAAAAAAAAAGTGAATATATGACTTCATAACCATCACTATTACAGGAATAACTCGAGATGATGGTGAGCACACTATATCTTTAGCTTCGTAATTATTCCTCTAAAAAAGTATTTTAATGTTGCCTGCATTGGTATACTAATCTTTCTAGGTTACAATATATTCATAAGTGCCACAACTGAAACCTAAATATGTGTATTGTTATGGAATGATCTCGTGTGGAACTTCAGAAGTTCAAACTGGGTTAAGATTCTTTCTTGTTAATCAGAATCACGAGGATCTAATTCCTCGAAGTAATTGTTTTTATATTGTTTATTTTTCCTCTTTTATTTCTTAGAGAGTTGATTTGATTATGTATTTTCTTTTTCCGCAGTTAGCCGCTTTCTACCTTGGAACGTTTGTGCTTACAGCATTTAGCTCTTAACTGGTGATGCACCTTGACCAATAATAATAATAATAATAATAATAATAATAATAATAATAATAATAATAATAATAATAATAATAATAATATAGAAAATTGTATTACTATGTAAAGGATACAATTTACTATATAATTGTGGATTTTTATTAAAATACTGTTTTTCACGAGATAGTGAATTTCTTACCAATAATAATAATAATAATAATAATAAATAATAATAATAATAATAATAATACTAATAATAATAATAATAATAAATTGTATTACTATATAAAAAGTTACAATTTACTATATAATTGTCGATTTTTATTAAAAAACTGTTTTTCACGAGATTATAAATTTCTTAGCAATAATAATAATAATAATAATAATAATAATAATAATAATAATAATAATAATAATAATAATAATAATCTACAAAACGGTACAGACATCAATACTGCTATCGAAATCAAGACATATCTCTGCCAGAAACCATCTATTATCAAAAGCGCTATTTAAAAAACTTTTCCTAACGCAAATTACGCCACTCTATAAATAAAAGAAAAAGATAACCACTCTCATTCATTATCCTTAAGTACAAGTGTCGCCAGAATAACAACAACTTGTTATCATTCAAAACCTGAACGAAGACAAGGACATTTATCATCCACAACCATTCATCAAAATTATGACTTGTTGATGATTTGTTATTTTTTATTTTTTTTTTTTATTTTTTTTTATTTTGGCGTTATGTCAATACCACAGACAAACATATCATGAAAAAATTGAAGGGCAGGTCATTACTGTTGACACTGGTTGTAATTATAACGGTCATAGTGTGACTTACGCTGTTTTCTCGACAACACGTCAGTGTACTGACGTATTGTTCTGTGTAAACAAGAATGGAGTACAGGAGAATATATATATATAAATATATATATATATATATATATATATATATATATATATATATATATATATATATATACACACACATATATATATGTAGTTGCAGTTTTTCAAATCCGTTCTCGAGATATTTGCTATGAAAGGAATGGTTCCAAAATCAACCAATCAGTTGAAAGAAATACAAATAAATCTAAAGAAAAGTGAAGATGGTTAGCCTGTAAAACCAAACCTTACACACACACGTACACACATATACACACATACATACATATATACACATGCATGCATACATACTGTACATACATACATACACACATATCTAAATCATATCTATCTGTCTATCTATCTACATATAAATACATACATACATATATATACATATACTGTACACACACACATACATATATATATATATATATATATATATATATATATATATAAAAAATATATATATATATATATATATATATACATATATATATATATATATATATATATATATATATATATATATATATATATATATATATATATATATATATATATATATATATATATATATATATATCAAAACGTCGAAGTAATTTTCATACGCATGTTCAGGAGACTTACCTTCAAACACACAAAATACTGCAACCTGATTCACACATTAATATACAACACCTAAAAACGCAAAAAAAAAAAAAATCACTACCAAGACACACCCGTAACCACCCTCATTAAATCAAGCCCAAAAAAACTACAAAAACTACAAGAATCGAAGCACAACCCAAACTTGGCACAGCATTGTTTGTGCTTTGCCTGAGAGTGACATCTGAGGTTGGAGGCCGTTCAGGACGATCTTTAAAGCAAAGAGCCTCTAGACAAACAAAGCCTTCTTGTTCGTTGGCGAGACTTTTGCCACCACAGGTAGATGGCAAGCAATCAAAGGCGAACTTTTAAAAATTATCCGGAGCATCTCGACTGGTGCGTAAATGGGGATTTTATCCGAACTCAGTCAGTGGATTTTAAAATTACCCACAGCACTTAGACTGAAAAGAAAATGGTAGTTGGAATACATAAGATTTGGGCCAAAGACCAAGCGTTTGAACCTATGAGGTCATTTAGCGCTGAAAATAGTGTTGGAATAATTACTAGGAGACTGGATTTTAAAATTATCCAAAGCTTCTAGACTGATGAAAAAATGTAAATTGGAATATATAAGATTTAGGCCAAAGGCCAAGCGTTGGGACCTATGAGGTCATTCAGCTCTGAAAATAATTTTGAAATAATTGTTAGGAAATTGGATTTTAAAATTATCCAAAGCTTCTAGACTGATGAAAAAATGGAAATTGGAATATATAAGATTTAGGCTAAAGGCCAAGCGCTGGGACCTATGAGGTCATTCAGCGCTGAAAATAATGTTGAAATAACTGTCAGGAGATTGGTGGAAAGTTAAGATGGAAGAAAGAGAATATGAACGGAGGTGTAGGAATGTTATCCGAACTCAGTCGCTTGAATATGTGGTGTTTTATTTTCGAAAATTATTTTCCGTCTCACCTTTCCTTTGTGGTTGTGTGTGTACGTGTGCGTGTGTGCGTATACGTCTGTGAGTTCATACACGTGGATGCACATTAGCGTTTGAATTTGCGCCTTATCACAGCCACCTTGGGCTTAATTGGAGACCTGTTTACTCCCCGAAAGCTCTATTAATCTCCTAGCATCAGAATGCACTTAGCAACCCAAAAACATTTACAAGACACCCACGCAAATATAAATGTATAAAATTTTAATTTGCGAACTTTCTAACTTGTGGCGGTACACGGTGTGGGTGAACTCCTGCCACAGACACACACACACACACACATATATATATATATATAATTTATAATGTTGTAATATATATATATATATATATATATATATATATATATATATATATATACAATACAATATATATATATATATATATATATATATATATATATATATATATATGTATAATGTTGTATCATCACAGCCGAATGGCAGAGCACTCGTCACTGAAGTCGGTGTATATGAACCACTTGCCAGTTATTTTTCCCCTTCAGTATTATTTCGGAGACAGAGTGAATTGGATATTCAACGACGCTTGTAGCTTAATGTTTGTGTGTGTGTGTGTATATATATATATATATACATATATACGTATATACACACACACATATATATGTAATGATCATAATACCTATATCCTCTATACTGATGATTTATTGCATTATTTATCACTTTCCTTAAGCTACCTCTGTAA
>NC_089779.1:14442332-14464832 GCF_040412425.1 Macrobrachium rosenbergii
ATACAGTCTTATTTCATATATATATATATATATATATATATATATATATATATATATATATATATATATATATATATATATATATATATATATATATATATATATATAACTGTGGGTTTTATTACATCATATTTTAAATAAAATGTTGCACCAGTGACAATTACCACTAATCCCGACAAAAAAAAAAAAATTATAAAACAAGACAGAAAGATAAAAAAAAAGATGTCACCAGTGACAATTATTACCAGAATCACGAAAAAAAACTATACTTCAAAACAGAAAAAGAAAAAAACAGGACCTTGAAGTACACCGTAGAAACGACGAAATAAGTGGGGGAGGGGGGGCCAGGTCTTCAAAAGGGGGATGGGGGTGGGGTAAGGTCTTCTTCAGTTGTCAACCGAGTGATATTACTTTTGCTACGTCACCTGGATGACAAATCGACTCCTAAAAGTAATAATGCGACAGGGATCCACGGGAATAACACGGGAAGATTTAAGAGGCCTCGCCATTTTTCATTGCACAACCCGCGCCGAGTAAGACAGGGTGAAAAATGTAATGTCTCCCATGATAAACAATGGAAACCATTCTGAAGAACGGGAATTGAATGCATTTTGAATTCAGCCTGTTTTTAAAGTGTGAATGAAATTCATCCTGAAGAACAAGAGTTATATAAATTTTTGCTTCAATCTGTTTTAAAATGTGAATGAAATTTACCTTGAAGCACGGCAATTATATACATTTTTAATTCAACCTGTTTTAAAGTGTGAATTTATTCATCTTGACATAAATTTTTACTTCAGTTTGTTTTAAAATGTGAATTAAATTAATATTGAACAACGAAGATTATATTAATTTTTACTCCAACCTATTTCAAAGTGTGAATTCAGTTTTTCTACGAGAAGCAGGTTAGAGATTATCCAAATCTTAATTAAGGTGAAACACTTAATGTTTGCTTTCAAATATGATTAAAAGAAATCTAATCCTTTGTCACATGAGATTAAATATTTAACCTATTTTCAGTGATAAAGAATCTACACCATTTTCGCATAAGAAGAAAGACTTTAACCTTATTTTCCAAAAATAAAAAATCCAAATCATTTTCAAAATATGAAAAAATTAAACATATTTTCATATGAGATTGAAAACCTAGTTGTAATTGAGAAAAAAAATTAAACCTATTTTTAAATGACATGAAAAAATTACACCTGTTTTCAACAGATAAAAAAATTAAACTTATTTTTAAATGACATGAAAAGTTAAACCTAGTTTCAACTGAGATTAAAAGGAAATCAAACCTACTTTCAAATGAGATGAAAAAATTAAAACTAGTTTCAACACAGATAAAAAAAATGTACCCATTTTCAAGTGAAATGAAAAAATTAAACCTAATTTCACAACTGAGGTAAGAAATTAAACCTATTTTAAACTGATATAAAAAAAATTAACCCTATTTTCAACTGAGATAAAAAATTAAAAATTAACCCTATTTTGAAATGAGTTAAAAAAACATCAACACTGTCTTGAAAGTAGCAAAACAAGTAATAAAGTAAACGAACACAGCTCCACTCCATAATACCACCGCATCAAGAAGCGAAAGCCAGTCGAGACCCACCCCTCATCAAGAAGAACTTCCGTTCGGATGTTTATTTGCCACCCCCTTCCCCCGCCCCGTCCCAACCCCTCGGCTAAACAGGGCAACGGTAACCTTTCAATCAAGGTAAACCGTCATTAGCATCGCAGGTTGCCAAAGCCCAGACATCTCAGACCAAGAAGGTAATTGGGATAAGGCGAAGCCAGGAGCCAAAACTCCATCATTATGCGAAGGTGAAGAGAGAGATCCGATCGACGTGGGCTAAATGCCACGTCGCGTTGTGGATTATGATGGTTCCATCTAGCTGTCTGATGTATACAAACACATGGGTAAAAGGGGGATGATGGGGAAGGGGGGATGGGGGTGTTGGTGTAAGGCAACACCTGAAAATGAGGATGTTAATTGACAAATGCTTTTCTTGGCTTCTAAATGAGTATTTTGCAACCGCCTTGGGTTTTGTGGCTGAATGATAATTAACGTGGGACAGGGACTATTGTTGGTTTATATATATATATATATATATATATATATATATATATATATATATATATATATATATATATATATATATATATTTACATATATATATGTATATATATACATATGTATATATATTTATTTATTTGTTTATAAATATATATATACATATATATATATATATATATATATATATATATATATATATATATATATATATATATATATATATATATATATATATATATATATATATATATATATATATATATATATATATATATATATAGTTTAAACGTAAAAACAAACGCATCAACAACAAAGTGAAAAGAGAAAATAACAAAACGGTCAGGTACAAAAGGGCAAACTATGCAAACCCACACACACACACATTACATTAAAAATAAAACTCCCTTAGCATAGGCTGGTTTCGGAAGCAATCACGAGGACTTAAGTATTAATGACAGACTTTTAAGACTTTTTTTTTCTCATTACGTAGGGAGCACGTCCACCTTTATGACTCTTACGTGACTTCTACAGGTTGATATAACCAAGGTAAGGTCGTACTGGGTGTATGTGATACCAAACCTTATTCTATTTTTTTCTTCTTTGTTACTTTATTTCTGCAAGGAAGGGGCAGTTTCAACGTTAATTCCTATATAAGAATTTAACATTTAACATTTGGAAATAAAATTAATTTTTTTTTATCATTCCAATCATCAATGTGTATTTATTCTGACAATTTGTAAACATCTTTTATAGTCGAATAGAAACAAGTAAATAATGCGCCGAAGTTTCTTCTGCGCAATCGAGTTTTCTGCACAGCCGGTATAGCGTATAATCAAGGCCACCGAAAATAGATCTGTCTTTAGATGGTCTCGGTATAATGCTGTATGAGCCGCGGCCCATGAAATTTTAACCACGGCCCGGTGGTGGCCTGTTCTACATCGTTGCCAGAAGCACGATTATGGCTAACTTTAATCTTAAATAAAATAAAAACTACTGAGGCTAGAGGGCTGCAATTTGGTGTGCTTGATGATTGGAGGGTGGGTGATCAACATCCCAATTTGCAGCCCTCTAGTTTCAGTAGTTTTTAAGATCTGAGGGCGGACAGAAAAAGTGCGGACAGAAAAAAAGTGCGGACAGAATAACGTGCGGACAGAATAACGTGCGGACTGACAGACATAGCCGGCACAATAGTTTTCTTTTACAGAAGGCTAATAAGGAATATATATCAGCAGTTTCATTTTTGGCATAACACAGACTCCTCTACCTCACACCTATCAAGGATTTACTTAGAAAGGATTTAGGGGCTAACTTTCCACGCCGCTGCTCTCTCTGGCCACGAAGAACTACTTCTGAGTTTAGCAACTATGATCCCTTTACAGATAGGTTCTAGGTGAGAGGGAAGGGGCGGGGAGGGGGAGGTGAGACTGATAGGTACTAAGTGAGAGGGTAAGAAAGGAGGAGAGGAGAGGAGAGGAGAAGAGAAGAGAGGAGAGAGGAGACGGGAGGAGAGGGACGGGGACGTTGGGGTTCTCTATGGAAGGTTGGGTGGGATGGGGTTGCAGGAATGGCTTACTACCCAAACTCGTTGTTTCTGATCTCGGTTTCTCCCAAGTTTGACTATTTGCAGTTGAAGAGTCTAAAATGAGACTGCATAAGGAATGCATAAAGAGAGAGAGAGAGAGAGAGAGAGAGAGAGAGAGAGAGAGAGAGAGAGAGAGAGAGAGAGAGAGTTCAACACGTGTCGAAACAACACCACAGTTGCCAAGGTAATAAATTCTCGGATGCGAGAGCTTCAGCCATTTCAGTGTACTGACTGAATATATATAAGAGATTTGTAGCTCGGCGTCTCGTTCAGTGCATCTCCCTGTATCGACCAGCTTCGCATAAAAGCAAAGCATCGAATAGAGAGAGAGAGAGAGAGAGAGAGAGAGAGAGAGAGAGAGAGAGAGAGAGAGAGAGAAAAGGATCTTTTCTAACACTGACAAATAAAGTCACATTCTAATTTTCATGCAAGAATGACCGACGCCAGTTTCCATGAGCATAGTAATCGGGCTAGGTGGAAGCAGCGTTAGTATTGGAACGTCTTTGAGAAAGGCAACGCATTTCAATTATTTTATAATTTTCAAAAGCATGTGACGTTTTCAGGACGCTTTCAAAGACATCGTAAGGGGGAGAGCATTTTATTTTTATTAAAGGTTTTATACTCTTCTCCAGCGCAGTGGTCTTGTTAAACTATGGTATACTTACTTATACTCTTCTCTCTCTTCATTATAGGTACAATTCGTCCCCGTTTTGACGAACTGGCGTATCCCATTTTAAAAAATGTTTTTTGAGTTTTCCAGTAAATATGTCTCAGTTTTTGATACTCTACAACACATCAAAATTTCAGCTGTCTGCGTTTGTCAGACTTTTCAACAATATATCCACAAAAGATGAGCTAATTAGAAGCTCTGAATAATACCCAAATCTTTCAAGCCTATTTACTCAGAATGAGGAAAAAAATGGCTTACGCAAGTTCGTCAAACTAGGGACGAATTAACTAACCAGCCGAGGCCCCTCTGTCTCTATACTGTACTGAAAAATTAATTAACTTCATATACTTTAAACTGATCTCAAAGTATATCAACAGTACTATGAGACAATCTCCCAAAGAACGAGTTTAATACCGGTCTAATACCAAACTTTAGGAATGCTGACGTTAACTAAACAATTGCATTAGGCGCTTCTGTACTAGACTTGAACTGTATTCAACTCTGAATAAATAAAGGCCACCGGCTTCTATATACACCTGGTAGGCTATTTCATTCTCACCTACCATTTCTCTAGAGATAAAAATCTTTCCTTGGAGGAAAAATATTTCCTTGGCAAATAGAAATAAATCCAATTACGAAATCAAACGACGCGAATAAATTCTTTGTGTCCACAACATTACACAATCTTCTGAAAAAGTTACGGAGGAAATAAACATTCCAACTAAGAAAAAAATGGGGCAAGGGCTACAAAAAACAATACCCTTTAGAGAGAGAGAGAGAGAGAGAGAGAGAGAGATGTGAACAGAGAGAGAAATATTGTGCTAAACAATACACACACACACACACACACACACACACATATATATATATATATATATATATATATATATATATATATGAGAGAGAGAGAGAGAGAGAGAGAGACAGACGGAAGAAGTGAGGTGGGGAGTGAGTACTGGGTAGGATTAAGTAGACAACACTGGCCGTACTTTTTTTATTATGTGAGCGTGTGTGGGTGTGCATGTGTGTGTATGTATGTATGTGTATCTCCCCGTCCTAATATTTGTGCGAGTGTCGCTGGAGTGAGCAATAACAAAACTTTAACAGCACCAACTATAAAGGCCAAGAGGATAAGGGAAGTAAATACTCAGGCGGAACCTTCGCAAGAAGAGCATCGCCCCAATAACCCGAGTCTTGGAAAAGTTTCATGGATTGTTATTTTAACTTTTTTTTTTTTTTACTTTTTTTTTTTTCTGGTTCCCCTATATACTACGGGAGTTACGTGGGCGTAAATTCCCGTAACGCTCATGGAGGCTGGGGGGTGGGACGCGAATGGTTTATGTTACGATAAGAATTATCTGTATCGCCCTCGAAATAAACATGCATACACACACATATATATAGAGATATAAATATATATATAATTAATAAGAGCTTTAAAGCTATATTACACATACAAGTTTTCTACATGCAATTAATTTCCCCTAAAACAGTACATGAAAAGAGAGAGAGAGAGAGAGAGAGAGAGAGAGAGAGAGAGAGAGAGAGAGAGAGAGAGGTATGTAATGCTAAAGTAGATATGAATATAGAGAGAGAAATGTAGCGCTAAAACATATATGAACGGACAGAGAGAGAGAGAGAGAGAGAGAGAGAGAGAGAGAGGAATGTAATACTAAATCAGAAATGAATATAGAGAGAAATTTAGCGCTGAAACATACAGTACAGTATATGAACGGAGAGAGAGAGAGAGAGAGAGAGACAACCAATTCCTGCTACTCTCGCAGCAGAGGAGAAATTGCCATCTCGAGAGCTAATTTCAAAGTTTAGAAGACTGACAGTGGAGTCGGGCCGTGAAAACTCACGCTGTAGGGAAAACTTACGAATGAGATAACTCATGCTGTAACGAGTACTCATTTCAAAGAAAAGAAAAGACATACCGCCGGGAAAACTCATTCCTCGAAGGAAATTCAAAGGCGCTGGAAAGCTCGTTCTTGAGGAAAACTCGTCCCATGGGGAAAAACTCATATTACAAAGAAAATTCGTGCCGTGGGGGAAAACTCCTACAAGGAAAATTCGTGGCTTGGGGGAAAACTCCTACAAGGAGAATTCGTGGCATGGGGGAAAACTAATTCTGCAAGGAAAATTCGTGTTGCAGGGAAAACTTATTCTACAAGGGAAATTCGTGCCATGGGGAAAAACCCATTCTACATGGAAAATTCGTGTCATGGGAAAAACTCATTGTACAAGGAAAATTTGTAGCATGGGGGAAAACTTGTTGTAGAAGGCAAATTCGTGTCATGAGGAAAACTTTAACAAGGAAAATTCTAGTTACGGGAAAAACTCACTCTACAAGGAAAATTTGTGTTATGGTGAAAACCCCTTCTACAAGGAAAATTCGTGTTATGGGGGAAAACTCATTCTACAAGAAAAATTCGTGTCATGAGGAAAACTCCTTCAACAAGGGAAATTCGTGTTACAGGAAAAACTCATTCGACAAGGAAAATTCGTGTCAAGGGGAAACACCCCTTCTACAAGGAAAATTCGTGCCATGGAGGAAAACCCATTGTATAAAGAAAATTATTCATGGGGCAAACTCACTGTACAAGGAATATTCGTGCCATGGGAGAAAACTCATTGTACAAGGAAAATTCGTGCCATGGGGGAAAACTCCTTCTACAAGAAAAATTCGTGCCACGGGAAAAACTCATTCTGCAAGGAAAATTCGTGTCATGAGGAAAACTCCTTCAACATGGAAAATTCGTGTCATGGGCGAAAACCACTTCTACAAGGAAAATTTGTGCAACGGGGAAAACTCATTCTACAAGGAAAATTATTGCCATGGGGAAAACTTATTCTACAAGGAAAATTCGTGTCATGGCGAACACTTGTTCCGTGGGAAAATGAAGAAAACTCTCCTGTGAAGAAATTAAGTGCCGAAGGTAAAAATCACTCTATGTAAAAAAATTTCTGCCATGGAAAACTCATAAGCAACTCGTTTCCAGCAGGAAAAACTCGTACTATATGCAAATAAAATTCCATGAGGAAAATCTCATTTCGTGAACAATTCTCCCTTAACGGAAAACTAAGGTGCTTTGAAAATTCCATGCATAATACTAGAATCAAGTGGAAAACTCATTCCTAGAGGGAATGTCATAATGTGCAAAAATCTCATAGCGCAAGAGAAACTCAACAGACCAGGTAAAATTTACGTCACGAGGAAAACTCGTGCCATTATGGAAAACTGCAAAAAAGGAAGAAAACCCGTGCCGTAAGGAAAACTTATCTTTAGGAGAATAATAAAAAGAGAGAGAGAGAGAGAGAGAGAGAGAGAGAGAGAGAGAGAGAGAGAGAGAGAGAGAGTGCAAAAAGGAGGAAAAATCGTGCCTTAAGGAAACCTTATCTTTAGGAGAATAATGAGAGAGAGAGAGAGAGAGAGAGAGAGAGACTGCAAAAAGGAGGAAAACTCGTGCCGTAAGGAAAACTTACCTTCAGGAGAACAAAGAGAGAGAGAGAGAGAGAGAGAGAGAGAGAGAGAGAGAGAGAGAGAGAGCGCAGAAAGAAAACTCGTGCCATAAGGAAACCTTGTGCTAAGGAGAATGACAAGCGAGAGAGAGAGAGAGAGAGAGAGAGAGAGAGAGAGAGAGAGAGAGAGAGAGAGAGAGAGACTGCAAAAGGAAGAAAACTCGTGCCATAAGGAAAACTTATCTTTAGAGAATAATAATAATAATAATAATGAGAGAGAGAGAGAGAGAGAGAGAGAGAGAGAGAGAGAGAGAGAGAGAGACTGCAAAAAGGAGGAAAACTCGAGCCGTAAGGAAAACTTACCTTCAGGAGAACAGAGAGAGAGAGAGAGAGAGAGAGAGAGTGCAATAAGGAGGAAAACTCGTGCCGTAAGGAAACCATATGCTGCGGAGAATGAGAAGAGAGAGAGAGAGAGAGAGAGAGAGAGAGAGAGAGAGAGAGAGAGAGAGAGAGAGAGAGAGTCTAATTAAGATGCTGGGACATCTCCCTGTGTAAAACTCCACCAGGGAAAAGTGAAGAGAATTATGATTATAATTCCCTTAAAATTGCATAAGGATTTCGCGCTAGGTACAAAACTCCAACAATTCTTCTTGTTTTCTTGAAAGGGTTTTCGAATAACGTGTTCTTTTTTCCAAAGTATTTTTCCTTATTGGAAAAAACATGTTTAGATTTACCATAATGGTGTTACTGAACAACCAAGATATTACGATTTTCGTTTACCATGAAAGATTTGGGATCTCTAAACATATTTCTTTTCTACAAAATATGTTTTTCTTTACTAAAAATCTTGTGACTTATATTTCTTAGAGTGTGGGGAAAATCAAATGAATACAAATTATCTACGTTAGTGATTCTTGGATGAAACTGCCTACAGGGAAATTAGAAAAATATAGTCTGTAGAGTGAAATATTATATCCAAGTGTGTATAATCATAGACAGAGAAAATCAGGTGATAAAATGTTAAAAAATCGTTGAGGCTCAGTTATTTAAAAAGATATAAAATTTCTCCACCATAAGTATAGAAAGCCATTTAATGAAAAAATAAAAAAGTGGTCACAGTTCAATTATCGAAAAATACGTCAAAATTCTTCAAACACAGACGTGATTAACCGAAGAAAAAATACTGAAAAACCTTTCGTCCTTAATCCCACACCCACCCACCCCCCCCAAAAAAAACCCCACTGACTGCGACAAATAAAAGACCACAGTTTCCAAATACACATCTGGACGATTTCCAGCATAAATTTCGCGACACCTACCGCCAATGCAGTAATGCCATTATCTTGGACTCGCTGCATTCCCATAAAGGTCAAATTCCCGATATTAAATCAGGATTTCGGGTCATAAAAGGTTAAGGGTGGGAGGGGGATGGGGAGAAATGCCTCGCTCATCAGAAACGTTCCTTGAGGTTTGAAAGTATTCGTCTTAAATGCTGGTTACATGAAAAATGATATATTTTTTTTTATTTTAAAGTCGAACTAAGTAATTTGATGTGGCAGGGTTTTGGATATTGGACCTATGTAGAATCTGAAGTAAGCCACTTCTGAATCAGCAATACATACATACATATATATACATATATATATATATATAATCTGTATATATATATATATATATATATATATATATATATATATATATATATATATATATATATATATATATATATAAATGTGTGTGTGTGTATGTATATATAAATGTATATACATATATATATATATATATATATATATATATATATATATATATATATATACACACACACATATGTACATAATACTACATATACATATATATATATATATATATATATATATATATATATATATATATATATATATATATATATATATATATATATATATATATATATTAATTAAAGAATTAATAAATACAGCTCCTTAAACGAACTCCAGATAACATGTATGACAGAGAGAGCGTACAATGACTCATCAAATACGAATAATGAAACAATGAATACAATCAAATTCGACAGTCATTTTACAAAGACAGCGAAGGCTTTCGAGTAGGCACTTTATACTTCAAAAATGAGGATGTGGAAAGCAATTAATTTGCTAAATACTTCACAATTCCCTTTTACTAAAAACATATTCATCCTTCTTGATACAAATCTTCAGATTCCTGAAAATATTCAAATTCTACATCCAAACTCTAGTAACAATTGAATGTGAAAAGCACGCCAGGAAAGCTGGACAGGTCATTTCTCTGAAGCACTGAAAGCACTGGTCTTGTAACATGTTCTCCAATTCCATGCAATCCTGCAATACGCAGTGCAATATAAAGGATAAAAGAGTGTAATCCTACACTGAATTCAAGGTCTAAGGTTGAATCAAATTAGAGTATTAAAGGGGAGATAATGTAATCATCCTACGCTGAACGAATGTTGCATTTTGATGTAAGAGGAGTTAGATAATAATTCATGCTAATATGGCTATGTACTGGGCACTTTTTTTGGCTATGCACTGGGGCAACTTTTCTTTCTATGCACTGGGGCACTTTTTTGGCTATGCACTGGGGCACTTTTTTGGTTATGCACTGAACCACTTTTTTTTGGCTATGCACTGGGGTGCACTCTTGGCTATGCACTGGACCACTTTTTTTTTGGCTATGCACTGGGGTGCATTCTTGGCTATGCACTGAACCACTTTTTTTGGCTATGCACTGGGGTGCATTTTTGGATATGCACCGAACCACTTTTTTTGGCTATGCACTGGGGTGCACTCTTGGCTATGCACTGGACCACTTTTTTTGGCTATGCACTGGGGTGCATTCTTGGCTATGCACTGAACCACTTTTTTTGGCTATGCACTGGGGTGCATTCTTGGATATGCACTGGACCACTTTTTTTGTCTATGCACTGGGGCACTTTTTTGGCTATGCACTGGGGCGCTTTTTTGGCTATGCACTGGGGCACTTTTTTGGCTATGCACTGGGCCACTTTTTTGGCTATGAACTGGGGGACTTTTTTGTCTATGCACTGGGACACTTTTTTGGCTATGCACTAGGCCACTTTTTTGGCTATGCACTGGGCCACTATTTTGGCTATGCACTGGGAACTTCTTGACTATGCACTAGGGCATTATTTTGGCTATGCACTGGGGCACTTTTTTCGCTATGCACTGGGCCACTTTTTCGATATGCAATGGGCCACTATTTTGACTGCACTAGGGCACTTTTAGTCACTCAACACTTAAGAGGGCGTTGGAGGGGTTGGACAGCAAGATGGAAGAAAGGAAGGAAAAGACTAAGAAGTAGATGCAGCTAGGAACTGAAGGGACCCTGGAAACTACCTGCAGTAATGCATATAATGCACTTACCAGAAGAGCTTGAGGCTTGTATGTTAAACATATTTCATTATACTGCTGGGACAAGATCAGAAGCCAACACATAAGTATGGACATCACTTACAAATAAAACTTAATCAGCCACTCTGAATAACAACTTTAAAATTTTTTTTTTACATATATATTTCAATTATATATGTACATATGTGTTTCCCATATATGAAAACCATCAAAATCTGATGGAAACGTTTATCACGATGATGAAAACGAAAAATAAAAAACGAAAAAAAAAATATTTGAGTCTACCGAACAGGACGTGACATATTCCAGCAATTGGCCTTCACTTCTTCAATAATACTACGGAGGGAGAATATCAGCCGTTCCCCACGCCCCCACACCCACCATGACCCAAACTCTCGTACCCACACTTCACAGGCGTCCCCCACACCCACCCCTCCTCCCACAACCAGAAAAAAAAACTTAATCCACAACAGGAAAACCGTCATATCGAAAAGACGCGACAAGAATCGGAAGCGTCGAGGCTGGAAAAATGAAAATGTACGGGGGAAGAAGGAAGCTGGAACCTGGAAATATAGAGAAGGAAACTGGAACCTGGAAATATAGAGAGGGAAGTATGGAACACGCACGCTGCATGTGACAAGCACTAACAGCAGAAACAGCAGAAGCAGATTCTGTATCTCAGTCACTGGAAAGATTTCCAGACAAGGAAGAAGAAGGAGAGGCGGAAATCCTGTGAAAGACACAAGCAGGAGGAAGGGGAGGGAGAGGGGGAGGGGGAGGGTGGACGAGGAGGTGGGTGGTGGGAGAGGGGTGGGGGTTGCGGAGACATACACACGATGGTCCACACAAGTAACAATCCGGAGGAGGAAGAGAGAGAGAGAGAGAGAGAGAGAGAGAGAGAGAGACGACGGCTGGAATACATATAGGAGCGAGGGAGGAAGAGGAGAATTGGGAATAGAGAGGAACCCCAGGAGAGTAGGAACTGCACTTAGCCAAGAACTTGAAAGGTGTAAAATAATAATGGTCTGTTCATATACGGAG
This sequence comes from Macrobrachium rosenbergii, assembly GCF_040412425.1. Classification (NCBI taxonomy): domain Eukaryota; kingdom Metazoa; phylum Arthropoda; class Malacostraca; order Decapoda; family Palaemonidae; genus Macrobrachium; species Macrobrachium rosenbergii. The sequence continues at coordinate 14,454,551 of NC_089779.1, forward strand.
GGATATATTAAATGACTTTGGCAAAGGACAGACTTTCTTAGGACGAAGAATATGAAAAAATCTTAAGAGATGACCTTAAAATCAAGAATGGATGAATGAATTTTCGAAAAGGACAGACTTTCTCTGGACAGAGAATATGTAAAAATCGTAGATATGACCTCAAAATCAAGAATGGATGAATGAATTTTGGCAAAGAACAGACTTTATTTGGACGAAGAATATGAAAAAATCGTAGATAAGACCTCAAAATCAAGAATAGCCGAGTGAATTTTGGAAAAGGGCAGACTTTCTTTGGACGAAGAATATGAAAATCTCTTAAACATGACCTCAGAACCAAGAATGGGTGAATTCAGGCAGATAATAATAATAATAATGCAGAATTCGTAGAGGAAGAAGAATTTAAAAGAAGGCTGATAAACCAGAATCTGGAAAATGAATATGAAACCCACTTACAAATGAACCTTGAAAAAGGAATTGAAATTTTTAAGCAGAAAATGAAGTAAGAACAGGAATTGGAATAATGGAGAAATAACATTAGCCTGCAAAGAATATTAAACGTCACCTTAATAAAAAAAAAAATATATATATACTAAAGCATTGGTGAATCCATACAGGTAATATAGGTAATTATGAAATCCGGCACCAACAAGCATTTATAAAAATAATGTAAAAATGCAATGTAATAAAACTGAACGATGAAGAGACATGAAAAATAATAATACTGCCTTTTAGCATGTGTACTAAAGACAAAGAAAAATGTATCGAGAGAGAGAGAGAGAGAGAGAGAGAGAGAGAGAGAGAGAGAGAGAGAGAGAGAGAGAGAGAGAGAAATGAGATACTAAAACTCTGGAAAGCAGTCGGCAGTCATCGTATAACTCGGCAGACCTTGAAAAAAAAAAATAGACATGTTTTACCGATAACGTTTGCTATCTCATAATGACGTTAACGGGAAAAGGGGGGGAAGGGACATTCCCCCCCCCACCCCGGCCCGCCCCCCGCCCTCTTAAGCTCGACATTCAGTCATATGCAAGCTTACAATCAGCTTGCCTGCTTGGATGCTTGCCTACATTTAATGCCTTGCGTAAAGGGACATAATCGCAAGATGCTACGAAAGGAGAAGACATAAAAATCGGAAAGACGTAAGGAAGAAGACATAAGGAGGAAGACATGAGAAGAAAATTCTCCTTTTCTTTTGTGACGGAGATTTCGTTCGTTATCAAAGTCCGTTGCTATTCGTTGATGTTGCTGTTCATTCTCTCGGTGTTGCTGTTTCAATGCTGTTTTTACAGCGAAAAAGTTTTATTTTTACTGCAAAAACTTTTTTTAAACTGCAAAAACGCTGGTTTTACTACAATAGTGTTCTATTTTTTTGCTGAAAAAACGCAGTTTTTACTGCAAGAACCTTTCTTAAACTACAAAAACGCTGTCTTTACTACAAAAGTGTTGTGTTTTTTTTTTTTTACTGAAAAAGCGCTGTTTCAACTGCAAAAATGATGTTTTTCACTAAAATAATATTTTTAACTGAAAAAGCCATATTTTACCTCAAACATTGCGTTTTTTCATGGCAAAAATCGCTGTTTTTGCAGCAAACACTTTTCTATTATTACAATGACGCTGTTTTACTGCAAAAACGCTGTTTTTACCTGTAAGTTTCTCTAAATAAGTTGTTTCTTGTAAAGCGAAGAACGGAAGAGCCTTTATTGAGAAACATATCAAGAAGTTAGCTTGCAGCGAGAAGAAATTCATCCCCGGAAACATCAACTGGCAATTAATAGCGCTGTGCTCTCAACAACAACAACAACAACAATAACACTAATCATAAAAACATGACTGATGACAACAACTGATTTTCAATCAATGGAACTGGTATTCAAACAAAAGACGCACACAATTTAACTCGGACCAAACTGAGGACATCGGCGCTTGGAGTACCATTACAAGCACTGCCAAGGCTAAAGTAGCTGAAATCAGGAGCCGAGTGCCATCCCCCGATGCACCGGGCTGCGGAATGCAACAACGGGCGTCCGCACACTAAGCCAAGGGCACTTCAAGGAAATGCACGAGTAACGGGACATCATTTCTGCTTCACCGCTCCCAGGTTTATCCCTCGAAGGATTCGCAGAGACCCGGGGATGCCAAGGAATCCTTACTGGAGATTTGCATACGCAGGATGGCCGAAGCCACGCCTCAACGCACAAAATAAATTGTTCTGAACCTCAGCCTCCATCTCCCCCCGCATCTCCCCCGCCCATACCCCTCGTGCCCTGGGTAAAGGGGGAAGGGAAGGGAAGGAGTAGGAGGGGGAGGGAGGTAAAGTAAGATTGAGAGGGAGAAGACAAGAGGGAAAAGTGAATTGCTGTAGTGAAGACAGGATATTGGTGACACAGGACTCTGATTGTCTACGTCATGTTCTGGTTTGTCTTGTGTCTGTGATGTTCTGCTGGGTATCTCCACTTCAAATGAATACTAAGATGAGAGAGAGAGAGAGAGAGAGAGAGAGAGAGAGAGAGAGAGAGAGAATATATATATATATATATATATATATATATATATATATATATATATATATATATATTATATATATATATATATATATATATATATATATATATATATATACAGTATATATTACTGAGATTTAAAAAATATCTTTATGGATCGGTATATATGCGGTGTATGAAAATCAAAGCCAAAAAAAAGGGATAAATTAAGAGTATATCAAATAAAATTGAGAGAAAAAATGCAAAACACTACCAGCATTAGGAAACTGAAATCTGTTTAATTATGCAGCAAAATGACCTCATCTACAAAATTAAAAATAAAAGGAATAAATTAAGAATATACCAAATTAAAATTGAGAGAAAACACACAAAACGCTACAAACCTTAGGAAACTGAAATCCGTTTAATTATACAGCAAAATTATCTCGGCCACGACATTATGCAAACGGAGAGAACAGATTACGGCCCTGATAATCGCCGTCCGGATATCATCCGGTTACCCGAAAACTTGAGGTTTGGCCTCCGGTAATCTCATTAACCGAGTTATCGTTGATATCAACCGGTATAGAGAACCAGACGAAGCTGGGGGGGCGGGGGGGGGGCGGGGGCCGGGGCGAGCAGGACAAGCGATTTCCACCTTCAAGTGACGTGTACGCAAGGTTCATTTTCTCTCATTTTTTTCCCTCTCCCTTGCATTTTCTCTAATCACTCGGTCTCTCATTACCATCTATTCTTTCTTACGTGCGTCGCTTTATGACCTGCTAATGAGCGGGTAATTGCTCGAAAAATTAGTGATTCAAAATGACTTTGAGAGGAGTTTTTTTTCTTTTTACAGTAATTCTAGAGATGTCATTCTACACAGGTATATTATGCCTGTCTCAGGTTATCTTGAATGAAGGGTAGACTAATATACTTTTCTAACACAAGGCCCCCCCCCAACGAAAAAAAAAGAAAAAACAAAAACAAAAAAGTATAAGGTAGAATGGTGAGACTTGTCCACAGAGCTGATTGGCAGTTCCATAAGAAAAATACGAGTTAGGAAAACCAAAAGCATAAAGAGAATTCCAAAGCTCGGCTGAAGAAGGAAGGAAATAAGCCGTTTAATCACAGGATTATCGATTTAAACGGGCAAGTTTTTTTTAAGCGACAAATACAAATACAAAGAAATTTTCGTAATGTATGGCAACACATTTAAAGTGTCACTGGATCGGTTCCTTGATGAGAAGTCAGATTTCGTTAGTTTGTTTGTTTGTTTTGAAAACCCGACTATTGCTAGCGTGTGTGTGTGTGTGTGTATATGTATACATATACATATACATATATATATTTATATGTGTGTGTGTGTGGTCCTGTATGTGTATGTATAAATATACCTATATATACATGTATACATAAAATATATATATATATATATATATATATATATATATATATATATATATATATATATATATATATATATATATATATAATATATACACACATCACAAAAATATTCATACATGTCATTTTTCCATTATAATAAATTCACATGATTTTTTCACAACAAAACTGGCGCCCCCCCAACAAAAAAAGTACCCCATAACGACGAAAAACTCTTTACAAATGACCCCCGATTTTTACGGCGAAGTTAAAAAAAAGGGGGGGGGGCAACAAATGAAGATGAATTCCCTTCCAGGCAGCTACTGGTTATGTGAAAATATTTTACGTCCAAAAAAAAGTTAAAAAAAAAGAGGAAACGAAATAAAGAAATACCGAGGAAGCATAGACGCGAACAAAGCACGTGCGGTGAAGCTACAATAACTTCAGAGAGAGAGAGAGAGAGAGAGAGAGAGAGAGAGAGAGAGAGAGAGAGAGAGAGAGAGAGAGAGAGAGAGAGTTTTAGTAGCACTCAGCCAATATACTTAAATTTTTTATATTCATATTATAAACTGATGGTATTTTTTTTGGAGAGAGAGAGAGAGAGAGAGAGAGAGAGAGAGAGAGAGAGAGAGAGAGAGAGAGAGAGAGAGAGAGAGAGAGAGTTTCAGTAGCGCTCATCCAACATACTTAAATTTTTATATTAATATTATTATAAACTGATGATTTGTTTAAGAGAGAGAGAGAGAGAGAGAGAGAGAGAGAGAGAGAGAGAGAGAGAGAGAGAGAGAGAGGGAGAGAGAGAGAGAGATTTATTAAATTCACATCTAAGCTACTTTAATATTTTTCATTTAATGAAATGTAATTGTTAAACTCAGCTCCAGGCATTATTATTATTATTATTATTATTATTATTATTATTATTATGAGAGAGAGAGAGAGAGAGAGAGAGAGAGAGAGAGAGAGAGAGAGAGAGAGAGAGAGAGAGAGAGAGCTTTATTAAATTCATCTAACATACTTTAATATTTTCATATTTAATAATGAAATGCAATTGCTGAACTCAGCATTATTATTATTATTATTATCATCATTATTTGAGAGAGAGAGAGAGAGAGAGAGAGAGAGAGAGAGAGAGAGAGAGAGAGAGAGAGAGAGAGAGAGAGATTTTAGTGGCATTCGTATTATATTGAATTAAATGTAATTGTTGTGCTCAGCTCTAAGCACTATGTTTTATTATTATTATTATTATTATTATTATTATTATTATTATTATTATTATTACATATATATGCTGATGATTTATCTACGTGATGATCAGGAGGACAAAAATCCCATTATACGTTTCCAAATCTATTCATCATCTTCAAAGCCTCCATCACTTTTAGTAACGCAAAGAAAAGATGCATTAAATACTTTTCTATACATAGTACATACATGTTTACGCATACATGCACACCTCTCGCATAAAGCGTATAATCAAGGCCACCGAAAATAGATCTATCTTTCGGTGGTCTCAGTATAATGCTGTATGAAACGCGGCCCATGAAACCTTTAACCACGCCACGGTGGTGGCCTATCCTATATTGTTGCCAGAAGCGCGATTACGGCTAGCTTTAACCTTAATTAAATGAAAACTACTGAGGCTAGAGGACTGCAATTTGGTATGTTTGATGATTGGAGCGTGGATGATCAACATACCAATTTGAAGTCCTCTGGCCTCGGTAGTTTTTAAGATCTGAGGGCGGACAGAAAAAGTGCGGACGGACAAAGACGGCACAATAGTTTTCTTTCACAGAAAAATAATAAAAACCCGAGAATTTAAGGAAGCTCTCATATTTAGCATGTATGCTGAGTCTTTGTCTGACGCATTCATTTGCATAACGATAGGCAGCAGGCGCATAAATACATATTTGGGCTCCTTGGTAGTATCATTGGCCGCTCTTCCTCTACAACCAAGAAGATTTACATTTCCTTAACTGCTCTGAGGGAAAGTAAAACGTTAACCCCTATTATTATTCTTACAATTTCAAAAGCAGTTTGCTTATACTGGAATATCAAATCTAGGCCAAAAGCCAAACACTAGCACCTATGAGGTCATTCAGCGCTGAAACGGAAATTGACAGTAAAACGGTTTGAAAGGTGTAAAAGGAGGAACACCTCAAAGCAGTTGTATTAAGAAAGAACTGTTAGTATGTGGAAAGTGAGACGGAAGAAAGAGAATATGAACGGAGGTATAGTAAAAGGAATGAAAGAGGTTGCAGCTAGGAGCCGAAGGGACGCTACAAAGACCCTTGAGTAATGTCTACAGTGCACCTCGTGAGGTATACTGACGGTACTAACCCCCTACGGGGAGTAGGCCTATATTGAAATTATGCTTTCACTGCTAATTGTAACTTTTACTCTTTAGCATCACTGTTTTAGTTTTCTGAAAAGAAAACTATTGTGCCGGCTTTGTCTATCCGTCCTCAGACCCTAAAAACTACCGTGGCTCGAGGGCTGCAAATTGGTATGTTGATCATCCACCCACCCTCCAATCATCAACCATACCAAATTGCAGCCCTCTAACCTCAGTAGTTTTTATTTCATTCAAGGTTAAAGTTAGCCAAATATCGTGCATCTGGCAACGAATTTTCATGGACCGCGGCTCATACAGCATTATACCGAGACCACCTAAAGATAGGTCTATTTTCGCCTTGATTATGCGATATACAGAAAACTCGATTGCGCCGAAGAAACTTCGGCGCATTTTATACTTGTTTATTTTAAAAGACAGTTTTTTTCTTTTTTATTTCCACATGCCTACCCGAAAATTACCTACTGATCTGTATTGCAGTGTCAAGAAAAAAAAATCTCTTATTGCTTTTGTTATTTTTCTTGACTTTCGAGGATAAATGATGTAAAGATTCATATCTCGCTCTTTTTATGCAGCCACTTATTTTAGGGTAAACTGAATTTTCAAGCATATTAAAATGTACATTTGTACAAAGTTACATCAACTTACTCATATTTTTTTCAACTGTTAGCCCCTAGAGCAAGTGGTTCCTGAGAGTATTAACCTTTTTGGAATCAGGTTCCTACTCCATTCCCTTCACTCTGGCTGCGACCCACCATAGTCGTCTAAACCACTAGGTACCTAATGCACGTCTCAGGTCAACAAGGGCATAAGTCCACACACCCACTGCCCACTACCGCCGCGGTTACAACGTGACATCTTTGGGGCAAGAAGACTAAAAGGCAATTCAGGCTCTTAAAAAGATAGAGAGAGAGAGAGAGAGAGAGAGAGAGAGAGAGAGAGAGAGAGAGAGAGAGAGAGACCCCCATACATATTAGAAACAGAACCCAACATCCCAAAAACGGAAACCCCTAAAATAACCGCAAACTGTAATCTCCCTCTAGCTTGGAATTCCTGCAGTCTCACCAATTACTATAATTAGACCATTAGGCTGACGACGCGGGACTGTGTTCTACAAGAAAAGGCTTTCAACAAACGACTACTGACTAGTTTTTTTTTTCCTCTCTTCTCCTCCTCAGCTGAGTCACTAACATCTTTGTGTCTCTCAGCCATTCAAGAGATGTAGTCCAGGGAACTCTGATAAAAAGAAGGGGAAAAATGCGCCGAAGTTTCCTAGGCGCAAAACGAGTTTTCTGTACAGCGTATAATCAAGGCCAGCGATAACAGATCTATCTTTCGGTGGTCTCGGTATAATGCTGTGTGAGCCGCGGTCCATGAAACTCTCAGCCGACCGTGGTGGCCTGTGTTGTGTTGACAGAAGCACGATTAAGGCTAACTTTAATCTTAAATAAAATAATAACTACCGAGGCTAGAGGGCTGCAATTTGGTATGTTTGATGATTGGAGGGTGGATGATTAACATACCAGTTTGCAGCCCTCTAGCCTCATTAGTTTTTAAGATCTGAGGGGGGACAGAAAAAACGAGGACAGAATAAAGTGCGGACGGACAGATAAAGCCGGCACAATAGTTTTCTTTTACAAAAAACTAATGAGGGAAAAAATAAAAATCGTTCCACTAAGAGTTATTTATGTCCGCTCCAGTCCGTTCGTTGCGTTGCTTTAAATCGCTTTGGGCCGGCTGGTGGTGTAAAGATGGACATTTTGATCTATTTGTCTATTTGAACTTTCGTGTTGTGGAGGGTGGTGGGGGGCGGTCTGGTGTGGGAAGAGCAAGGGAAATTGAAATTTAGTCATGTAAATATTAACTCGTTTTCTCTAGAAATTTCCTTTAATTTTTTTTTTGTATCGAACAGCAAAAAAATTTTTTTTCTAGAAATTTCCTTTAATTATTTTTTGTATCGAATAGCAAAAATGTTTTCTCTAGAAATTTCCTTTAATTTTTTTTTGTATCGAATAGCAGAAATGCTTTCTCTGGAAATTTCCTTTAATTATAGAAATTTCCTTTAATTATTTTTTGTATCGAATAGCAAAAATGTTTTCTCTAGAATTTTCCTTTACTTTTTTTTAATCGAATAGCAAAAATGTTTTCTCTAGAAATTTTCTTTAATTTTTTATGTACTGAGTCGCAAAAATGTGTTCTCTAGAAATTTCCTTTAGTTTTATTTGTATTAGTTAAGTTCAGTTCTTCCTGGGCCTCTGGAGGCTCATAGGGCAAGCGCTGATCCCCTGTTTCTTAGGCCGACAGCCAGTGGGGGACAGGTCCCAGTGCTTATGACACGTGGCCAGTGTGTCTCTAGGCCTACTGTTTAACTTTATTTGTATCGAATAGCAAAAATGTTTTCTCTCGGAATTTCCCCCCTTTTTTTTGTAAGCTACTGAGACGTAAAAAAATGTTTTCTCCCGAAATTCCCTATAATTTTTTTTTATTCACACTCAGGAGCAAAAATCTTTTCTCTCGAAATTTCCTTCAATTTTTTTTTGTATTCAGGTGCAAAAAAATGTTTTCTCTCGAAATTCCCTTTACGTACACGGTAGCAAAAACGTTTCTTTTGTCATCAGCTCTTTGTTAGGTCCTCCTCGACCACTGGGCATTGCTTTAATTAAAGTGCTGTTTTTGATTTCAGTGACAAGAGAAGCTCAAGAAAAAAGTCTCAAAGTCAAGACCTGTTAATTTCTAACCAATATCTGGCATTCTTTCAAATAAATCTCTAGGATTATATTTCCTACTGTCACCAAATATTCTGTGCATAATAATTAACCTGGACGAGACAAAGAAAGTCAATTTATCTTAAAAAATAAAAAGGATATTACAAGAATAATACAGAGATACTAAGCTATAGAAAATGGGAACCACAGTACAGAAAATGGGGTCCATGATATAGAAAATGGAAACCAAGACATACAAACTGGATACCAAGCTATAGAAAATGGGTACCAAGCTAGGGTACCCGGCTATAGTAAATGTTAACAAAGCTATAGAAAATGGGTACCAAGTTATGGAAAATGGGTACCAAGCTATAGAAAGCGGGGACCAAGCTACAGAAAATGGGTACCAAGCTATAGAAAATGGGTACCAAACCACAGAAAATGGGGACCAAGACATGGAAAATGGGAACCAAGGTAAAGAAAATGGGTACCAAGCTATAGAAAATGAGGACCAAGCTATAAAAAATGAGGACCAAGCTATAAAAAATGGGAACCAAGCTATAGAAAATGAGGACCAAGCTACAGAAAATGGGAACCAAGCTATAGAAAATGAGGACCAAGCTATAGAAAATGGGTGCCAATCTTTATAAAATGAGTATCCAAGCTATACAAAATGGGTACCAAGCCCCGCAAGAACCCGAAAGCACACTGAATTGCTAAAAAAAATTAATGCTAGAAGGAAAGCCGTGTAAAACGACCTCTTAAATTGGATAACCCTGTTAGGAGGTAAGAAACCTCGCGAACAGAGATAGGGACTCATGTAAGAAAGAACGAGGACAAAAGGTGGGAAGGAAGACGAGTAGGAAGGGAGGAGGTGGATTTGTTGGGGAGGTAACCCACTCTCATCCTTTCTATGTCTCCCATGTAATGGTCAAACTAGTCTAAGGACCTAAGGTGCCCTGAGAGCTCTCAGGGAATCAAAACAAGCATCAGTTTCTCCCGTTCGTTACTTCTCATATTCAAAGATGCTTTTACGAGTTTAACCTCATTTCTGAGGTAATGTGAGGGCTATGGAGTCTCGAATATGCATCTGAAGGGGGCACTCAACACATTTACAAGACAATTACCAAGATGTCTGGTCCATCTCTCTCTCTCTCTCTCTCTCTCTCTCTCTCTCTCTCTCTCTCTCTCTCTCTCTCTGTCATGGTTAACAGTTTCTAAGATTCAGAGAAATCTTCCTCTCAAATCCAGAAACTTTATCGCAGTCATTTCCTTCCATTATCTCACACACACTCACACGCAACCCCACTTCTCTCTCTCTCCCCCACTCCCCCTTACCTCCCACTCTCCCCCCCTCACCCTCC